>NW_019393056.1:0-109031 GCF_000648675.2 Cimex lectularius
CTTATGTCTAAATACTTTAAAGGAACAACCGAATTTCCACTTTTGTGAGCGTGGGCAATGGATTTATGGTGGGTCCATGTATCCAAAGTTCCGTGGGATCTGACTCAGAACTTGAATCGGATCACCATTATGCAACTGTTGGTTAGAACATTTTTTCAATCCTTTAAAGAGCCAGGGTTCAAGGTTATACCTCCTACTGTGAACTTCAAAGCTCTAGTAAAAAGCACGGTCGAATCGCGTATAAGTGATGGTCAAGTGTGACACTAACAAGGCACAGGGAACCGTTCCAGGAAAGCAACTTGCAGTAAAACAACGTGCACATCTGACCTCACCCCCTTCGTACCACTTTCAAAGTATTGGCATTTTTTTAAAGAAAGAACATAATTTAATAGCTAACAGATCAGCTATTAAATTATGTTCCATCTATCCCACGGAACTTTGGATACATGGATCCACCATAAATCCATTGCCCACGCTCACAAAAGTGGAAATTCGGTTGTTCCTTTAAAGTATTTAGACATAAGAGATGAAACATTTGCACCTGAATTCAGAAAAAATTATAACAATCCGGCTACTTCGTTATCAAAGGAAAAAGTTTTTTCACAAGCTCAAGCTATAACAATCCTCGTCAATGAATCAATATTAGCAAAAAGTGCTGTCAAAACTTATTTTTGACCGAAAAATATGTTCTAATAGTTAAATAGTTTTGCTGCACAACTCTTGCCATTACATCTTTTGCATGTAATTATGTTTTTGATTATTTGTATTCTCGTTTTTATGTTATTGTATTAAAAAAAAGGTCTTATTTTCCTGTGATCTGATATACACAAATCTTATTACACAAAAAATTTTAACAACAAATGTCCAGGCTCTCCCCTCCATGCTGGAGGCAGGAAAGCGAGAACGGATAGTTCAGTCTACCCTAGGCATTGGAAGAAAAACAATAAGAAAAAATCCAGCTGAAAGCCAGTCAAATCAGATTTGTATCCATTTGATTTTATTAGTATAAATTATTTCTGTTGTGTGGCGGCATTTTCATTTATGTTGGTTCCAACTATGCTCAACTCTGCATGAGAAGAAAATGAAAAAATGAGACGTGCACGAGTATATTTTGGTACAGTCAGGCAGCTATAACAACACTAAATGTGTATGCTTTTAGTACCAAACTGGTCTGGAAGTGGTTAAATTTACTAATGTCCCCAGGAAAACTCAACAAGATTACCATAAAGTGGGTTTTCCCGGAGATGAAGGTATAGAAGAAAATGACAGGTTGACCAACTTCTCTCATGGGGCCTGAACCACAACTTGGTGCAGCGGAGTGTGTTTAGGTTGGAACTGTAAAAGTGGCTCGAGAAAGAAAAGCTCAAACAATTGAAGAAAAAAAACACCAGTTATAAAGCTAAAATATTTATAAATCTCTCAAAAAGAAAGGCGAAGGAACTACTCCCAGCAGGCAAGATATGAGGAAAATTATAGGCGTCTATACCGGCCACTGCTCTCTTAACGACCACCTAAAGAAGATGGGCAAAGCAGGACTGAAACATGCCGACTCTGTCAGGAGGAAATAATGGCACCTATCCTTTGTGAGTGTGAAGCACGGCTATGCTACAACCACTCTTCCGTAAGGCAATTCTGACATTAAAAAAGTGCGGGGCTCAGTTTTATAAGAAAAGGGCAATTTCCAAGAAATAGAGGTATATAGCTTTCTTCAGTCAAATTGGTACTTTTTTCTACCAATTTAATACTTTTTCCAACCAAATTAGTACTTTTCCCAAGCAAATTAATACTTATTTAAAAGGTATTCGAAAAAAATTTGGAGCATAGCGTCAATCATGACGTGTTGCCGTATGAAACACTTTATTAGCTGGTTTCGTTTGAACTTGTCTCACTTATTTCATTGAGTTCGCCAGCCTACCTTATCGTTCCCAGACGGATTTCTAGGAAATTCTCCTTCCCCTGTTCTTGATTTCTTTACCCCTAAAATATTCAGTTGTTTGTCACGTCTTATTGTATGCATTGCGTGAGTTTTATATGTATAGAATGAGTGACGGAAGTGACTGAAATGACATAAGTGGTCATAATGATGAACCATCACCTAGTGCCGCAGGCGGTTCATCTTCGTCCGGTATCCAACGTTCAAGACCGAGCAGAGGTACCTACGCAGTTACATCAAGGCATCAAAAAGAACTTTTTATAAAATTAGTTGAAGAGAGACATTCAGTCAAAGACGCAGCTCAAAAATCAAATTTAAAAACTCGAACTGGCTACAGTATATACAGAAATTGTACGTCTCAAAACTGTACGTTAGTAATTAAAAAAAGAGGTGGGCCCCGGCTGCACAAGTTGACCCCTGACGTTCTAGCCGCTATTGAGAAAATCATTGAAGGAAAGCGGGCCTATCATTACAAGATATTAAAGAACAGCTTGCATTACGCAACATAAATTTGTCTATTTCTTCAATACACCGAGGGCTAACGTCATTAAAAATAACTTTGAAGCGTGTGTCCATTGAAATAGATCGCATGAATTCTGAGTCAACGGTACAAAAACGAAGGCAGTTTGCAATGGATTTTGAAATATGGGTCCCCCAAATTCGCACAAAATTAATTTTTATAGATGAATCAGGATTTAATATACATTTGCGGCGCACACGTGCACGTTCAAGGGTTAACACGAGAGCTGTTGTCACGTACCAACAGTTCGTCGACGCAACGCGACTCTCGTTCTTGCAATCAGCAGGTAGTACATTATTCTGTAATTAGTAGTGCGAACTGTAACAGTAATTTATTTTGCGATTTCCTACATGATCTTTGCGAGAAACTTAATGCAATGGAGCTGAACAACTCCATTCTGATAATGCAGCCATTCACAGAACGCAAGATGTACGCAATGTTGTGGAATCGTTTTCTCACACCATCACGTACTTGTCTCTATGTTCCCCAATGTTAAACCCAGCTGAATATGCTTTTTCTAAAATAAAGGCATCGGCCTGGAGGGTTTTAGGTGGGACAGCTGCAGAACACGACAATGCAGAAGTGATTAGTTGCAGTGTCAATACCATCAATTCTACAGATTGCTCCAATTTTGTCATCGATGTGATACTGAAATTACCATCAGCGGTTGTTGGATGTCCTCTGCATTGACTTTGAAATAAAAAGTTCATTTTGTTAATTTTCTTATTTTCAATAATAAATTTCGTTTCTTGACAGTATGATTATGTTTGGTATCCCCCTTTACCCCACCACATTTGAAAAGTATTAAATTGCTCGGGAAAAGTATTAAATCGCTTGGGAAAAGTACTAATTTAGTTGGAAAAAGTATTAAATTGGTAGAAAAAAGTACCAATTTAACTGAAAAAAGCTATGTATGGGTTCCACAATATATCTGCTATAGTCAATAATAATATTATTATTCCCAGGTCGCAGTGGAGGACAGAATTTTTAAAATCCTTATTCAAACCGACAAACGACCAAAGAAGTTTGTAATTTTGAAGTGGGCTTTATAACATAAATGGTTAAACTCCAGGAAGATGCATATAATTTTAACCAGATTTTCAATCCCCTCACTCTTGGATAAAAAGTGTTGACAGAATTAAAAAAAAGTCAGAATTAATTGCTAAAATGGGGTGGCGAGGCGGGACTTTTTTAATAGATAACACCCTTGATTTATACTGTAATTGGTATATGAAAGGAAGAAAGGCGACCAGGTACGGCAGTGACCGGGCGGGACTTTTACGATAACCGAAAAATTAAAGCGTCTACCCTATAAATATCCAAGCATTCTTAGCGACCCCTCTTTCGGAAGGTGAAGCTTTAAAAATTCCCCGGAGCGTTCACAGTAACGCCAGCGGGTCATCATCGGCCTATTTTGTGCGAAGCCGTTTTCATCAGAGGACATCATTCAAGATTTACAGCCTTAAAGTATTTTCTTATGTTAATTAACATACTCAAATGCAATCGACCTCCTTGAACAACGTGGTTCTAATTCCTTAGGAGGTAACATCAACATTATACAAACGACTATCCTCGGAATTTTCATTCTTATCTTTATCGTCGGGAAATTGGTAACATTATAATGGACAACGAGAGATAATCGTAGGCTGAACGTCCGCTTCAGAAATATACTTCCATATTATTACAAACATATTGTTTTTTTACACAGTATTGCAACTCATAATACTAAAAGACAATTCAAATTTGCAACAGAACTTACTACTAAAGATCAATCTGGTCCTGCAGTAAACGACTGCTGTCATACAAAAGAAATTATTTTCTCCTACGAGGTGTAGAGATGGGACTCGGCTCGCGACTTGATCAAAATTGTTAACGCACTATACTGAGCCTGAACCGTTCTGGAAAAAAAACGTATGCCAAGTGAGCGGGCTCCTCATATTTTGTGCATGCGCATGCATATGTTAATCCGTTTGGTATATAATTCATAAATGATCATGAAGAAAGCAAGCAAAAAATGTCATAAGAATCGGATCAATAATTTTGGAGATTATAGCTTTGTACTGGATTTTACGTGACTGCCTGTTCATGCACATATGTTAATTCATGGAGGATCATCTAGAAACAACTGACACAATCACTAAAATTGCATAAGAATCTAGATGTAGTTGTGTCCACGATTTTTCGTTTGCGCACCGCCGTTGGTTGATACGATTGCGATGAAATTTATAGGGGACTATTTAGAAACCAACCCACATATCTCGGAAAATTTCATGAAGATTGGTCTTATGATTTCGGAATTTTGCCGGTCACAAGGAATTTACCACATATAGATAGACAGACGGATAGACACGGAAGAATAGTCCTGAAGCATCATTTGTTCAGAAAGGTCTGAAACGCAAACTACGAGTGGAAATGTTGTTTACAGTGGTACACATTAAAGAAGGACAAAGGAGGAAGGAATATAATAAAATTGTTCAGAAAGTTCTAAAACTCAAAATTTATGTCAAAATTTTAATTTTGTACGAGAAAAATTGTCCCAGCATGAATACAAGGCTTCCCTATTTCCGGTAGTTGATCCTATGATTTATTTTTACTACCACTCAGTAACATGATAAGTTACTTCATCCCGTTTGAATCTCCAGACTCTTCTCTACCGCGGCTGGAGCGGTGGTGAGCGGTTGCATGAATATTATTAAATAAATAATTATCCGTTCAGACAGAACATTTTGACAGAAGGTGACCTGGTATGTGTGCTACCGTTACCCTGTTGTCCTACGCCCACCGGTTCCCCTTGCTTCTGTTCTCGTAACTTGTGTTTTTTTTATGCATAAACAACCCACGTAGTTAATCTTCTTTTAACATTTTTTAATGGGCTTAACTAAATCTTCGTCATCATTGGAGACAAATGTGTAAAGTATTAAGTAACAAAAGTGGATGTGGTGAAATATCGTATTTTTGATCATGTGGGTGTTGTACAAATGGGAGATTGAGCGTTTGTGGGTTGTTGTTAGCCTCTCGTACACGGTTGGCCCTTGTCAATATCCAGGAAATTGTGGTGTTGTGCTGCTTTAGATTAATCGTGATTGATGCGGCCACTGGCCGGTTCATACATCTCCTCACAACCTGCTCTTTCTAAAAACCACTTAATTCCTGACTGAAATATCAACTCATAGTCCAGATGATATCACAATTTAAGGTAAAGTATACATAATAATAATAATAAAGCAAATAGGGGCGTCGGTGGCAGTAACGGTTAAGGCGTTGACATGGCGCACAATGGTGTAAAAGTGGAAACAATTTAATTATCTTGATTGTAGTATACATCCGATAGTTTCTTGCGACATTTATTTTATCAATATCGTTCACGGGAAAAAGAAAACCGAACCAGAATTCCCTTCTTACATACGTCTTTTTGAATCAATATTTTGGGTATATGTTAAATTGTTTCCATTACTTTTTGTATCATAAATAACCTTTTTTGTTAAATTTTAAATGTATTGGTAGTTATCTGCCAGGAAAGTATGTACTCCCTGAAAATAATAGGGCACAATTAATTAAGGTTTTTAGTTGAGATAAAAAATCAATGGCACGAGCGGGATTCGAACCCACGATCTTCGGCTAGATCCGCCGCTGCTCTACCACTTGAGCTGTCGTGACTTCGATCCACTCAGACACTAACTTCCCATCTCAACCCCACCTTTTGAATTTTCCCTCCTTTTTGCCTAAGGGTTGAGATGGGAAGTTAGTGTCCGAGTGGATCGAAATTAGCCTAAGAATGAAGACAAGATGCCTAAGACATCTAGCCGAAGATCGTGGGTTCGAATCCCGCTCGTGCCATTGACTTTTTTATCTCAACTAAAAACCTTAATTAATTGTAATATATTAATTGGTCAAGCGGACCACGAAATTAGTGAATTTTTCAGTATCATAAATTTAATCAATTTAACAAGTCATGAACTATACCTATTACAGGTTTAAATGTTTTAGGGAACATTAAATTTCAGTGGGACAAAAAGCACATCTTCGGAACGTTTTATTAAAACTTAAATAAAATAAAAAAAATAAAAAATTGAAACGAATGCAAAATAATTGTAAACTCTAGTAAGGATCCACATTTCGACTCCCCTTAGCTCAGATTTGGAAGGTCGTAGATGCGACGAACATTTCTTCCAATTCTTCTTGGATCGTGATCTCTTCAATGATCCATGATCAGTATTAAAATCTGGAGAAAACCTGGCTATTCCCAAATTTGATTTTTTTTTGAAAAAAAAAAGCTTTTACCTTTCTCGCTGCATAGACGGTAGCGTTGCCCTGCTGAAATACAGATTAATCGTTTGGTATTGTGTCTAAGCACCTTGTTAATTGATTTTTTATTCATTCTATATATTGCATACTATGTGGATAACATGATAACATACCATCGCTCCTCAATGATCTAGTTTCAAAAAGTATCATGAAAAAAAGGACAGTATCTCACGAAATAATATTTGGAAGAAATATATAGAAAATATAACGTAGGCATGTAAAAAATTGATTCTACTGGGAAAAATAGAAAATATTGTAAATATGAGTTCAAGGCTGTTTATTATATTCACTAATTTCGTGGTCCGCTAGACCAATTAATATATTACAATTAATTAAGGTTTTTAGTTGAGATAAAAAAGTCAATGGCACGAGCGGGATTCGAACCCNGGTAGAGCAGCGGCGTATCAAGCCGAAGATCGTGGGTTCGAATCCCGCTCGTGCCATTGACTTTTTTATCTCAACTAAAAACCTTAATTATTTGTTTATGATGTTGAATGCAGACCTGAAAAGAGAGAAAATATTTGCCATGAAATCGGTTGTATTCATATCAAATTTTTCTAACTACAGTGAAAAGACCCCCCCCCACAAGAATTTCAAAAAATTGATTTGCTTCAATCCACACCATCGTTCAAAATAAGTAATGTGTTACGAATTTCCCTATATTAACGTATGCACAATTTTGACGTTTTAAATTTAAAAAAAATATTCATCCAGTTAGTGGGTTTTTGTGTTAGTGACCCGAGAATAGTTTAAAATTTCTTCTTTAAGCACGGAGAAAACTTACAGGTAATAATGCGTATAGTATTTAGCCAGTTAATCTTATCAACATGTGAGTTCACCTTTAAAATATACATAAGAATTGGCACCACACATAATTAGCTGATGCTGCTGAACTAGGTGTTGGATTTTTATTTCGATCGAGTCGGTTTCACAAGCCTTTAGTTCGCTTTGTCGTCGTTAATCGATATTTATTTAGGAATCGTGAGATGCGGTCTGGTGTGATGTAGGTTTCAGAAAAAAATTTTCTTTATCATGCCAACGTTTCGATCTTTATTGAGATCATCTTCAGGGCCTGGGATTTATAAACATTGTTTAAATTTTGCAAATACACGTAGGATTTGAAAAAAAATGAATTTATACAATGCTAGAAATTTTAAATTCAATCAAGTAGTATTTGTACTCACTCAAAGTGTTTGTTTTCTGTTTAGATGTGTCATTCTTGTGTGTCATGTTGAGAGTGCCAGTGAGGTATTGATGTTTTATGTTTATATACGTTGGATATATATATATATATATAAAAGTTGTAATGCACGCTGATGATATTGTTTTCATCGCCGACAACGCAGCAGTCTCCGAAGGAATATAAAACTTTTGGAATCCTACTGTCTTCAATGGAATTTATCGGTTAATCTAGGTAAATCGAGGATCATGGTATTTAGGAGGGGTGGAAGGCTGGCTGCTAAAGATCGATTTTTTTCGATAACAAAAAAATTGAAATTGTTAAGGAATATAAATATCTCGGTGTAACGCTATCCCCTCGTCTGTCTTTCAATTATCATATCAACAATAAAGTGTCTACAGCGAAACGGGCTCTGAACTGTATATAGCACGACTTAATTTCCCAAAATTTGATTTCCCTTCCAGTGAAATTCAGACTGTTCCAGTTAGTTTGCCGCTCGATACTGTTACGCCTCACAAGTCTGGGGCTATGAAAAATGTTGAACAGCTTGAAAAAACTCAACGTTTTCTCATTAGAAAGTTATTTGCCCTTCCCAAAACTACCCCGAATTTTACGATTTATTTAGAGACTAAAGTTGACCCGTTATTTTTACATACCTTCAAACTTTATTTTAATTACATCTTTAAACTCTTGAAACATCCTGATTACCGTCTTTTCAAAATAGTAGCCCTGAAGGTCGTTAGTCGTGGTGAATTGTGGTTTGAACGTTAGAATAGCATGTGTAGGGATCTATCATGTGCCTCATCATTTTCTATAAATAACTTGAATGAGTGGCCTTTGCAGTTTAATGAAATTATAACAAAACTGAGTGTCAATTTCAGTGACGAACTTCGTGAACAAGTCAGATCAACCTCGCGCTTTTTATTCTATAAGGAACTTTACCAAGATGATTTTAATATGTTTAACCTATCTAAGGGCAGGTCTAAAGGTTTGTCATTGGTCGACTTAAGGTGGTTATTCAAAAATGCACTATCCTATCGGAGATTCGGCTTCTGCATCTAAATTTTGTTAAATTGAATGCGACTCAGGTTATTAACTTACTGCTTAATGATTACAAAAATTTAATCAAATATGCTCGCCACGCCTGGCACTATCGCAAGAGTTAATATTAGAATTTAATTTTTGAATATTTTAATGCCTTGTCATTCTAAATTACTGGCCCAAATAATTTATATATCTACACTGATTGTAAAATAAACAAAGAACAAAAATTATTGTTTATAATGTATGTTAGTAATTAATGTAATTATTAAAAATTAAATTATCAATTGTAATATTTATTTAAGGATTAATTTTTTTTCTTTTTTTCTTTTGTACTTTTTTCTCTGTGTCGACCAAAAATTTAAGTCAGATGCAAAACGACCTCCNTTGGACAATGGGGGGACTTTTTAGTTTGCAAGTAAAATAAACTTCTGAAGTATTAACTTCTGTTCATGTAAAGGTATCGTAATTTGTTAATTTAAACGTTGACCTTTTTTAAAAAAAGACGGAACAAAGACTTTTCAATGAAACAATAAAAACTTGATGTCACGAGGTTTGTAACAAGTGGCCGGTTAAAGCAACGGCCAATAAATCCGCTTTATGTCCCTCAAAAGGGGTTAAAAAGTCTTAGGCTTAGTTCAAACAAATGTATTCATCCCCTGATACTCCAAGGCCCTGGTGGGGAGGGTACGCTTGAAAACAAAAGTTTCCCCATAAATAGAATTAATTAAAACGTCAACTGAATGCCATTCAAAAGTTGGGTTATAAAGACAATAAAAGTATTAATGACATGCTAGGTGTTTTCTAGATTAATTAACCGAGTTAAAAAAAACCGTTTGGTCCGTGTTGGAAAGAGGGGCTGGGTTGAATTTATTATGCAATTATCTTTTCCCCGAGCCCAGACTTTACTTTACTTCTCTCATCCACCCTTCGACCGATGCCCTTCAGCAACTCTGGTTCCTTGCATATTTCCAGTTGCAATTCAAAATTGATTCCTTCCTTGAATAATTAGTATGTTTGAATTTGTACAATTGAAGGGTTTTTGAGGCTATACTATCAGGAACGAATCAACCTCCACAACCCTTTTTCGCTGAATCGGAAAAAAACAAGACTTCGGCAATCTTGCGAGAACAAACAAGGAGGAATAACGTGTCTAACATAGACGTCGTTAACATTATTGACCAAATTCATTATAGTTGGTGGTCCGATTGACCGAATAACGTTTTTCAATTAATTGTGGTTTTGGTTGAGATAAAAAAGTCAGTGTCACAAGCGGGATTCGAACCCACGACCTTCGGCTTGACACGCCGCTGCTCTACCACTTGAGCTAACGTGACCTTGATCCACTCGGACACCAACCTCCCATCCCAACCCCACCTTTTGAATTTTCCCTCCTTTTTGCCATTTTTCAAATGTCGTGTAATCTATTCGATTCTCGGAGATTACACGACATTTGAAAAACGGTAAAAAGGAAAGAAAATTTTAAAGGTGGGGTTGAGGTGGGAAGTTAGTGTCCGAGTGGATCGAAGTTCCGATAGCTCAAGTGGTAGAGCAGCGGCGTATTTAGCCGAAGATCGTGTGTTCGAATCCCGCTCGTGACACTGACTTTTTTTTATCTCAACCAATACCTTATATAAAGATTAATTAATTGAAAAACATTATTGATCAAATTGCAAAAAAGTTCAGGCTTGGATCTTAGTTCAGGAACTGAGGTCGGAAAAATATGAGAAACGGGAGAAACAGGAGGTTCTTCTGTTAGTTTAGGTTTAAAGAGAAAGAAAGATCTTTTTCGTTATATTACAAAAGCAGACATACAATACATTACGGAAAAAATTATATCAATAAAAAGAAATAACATAAAGCCGATAAAATAGTTCTTTTTATGGAGGTTCATAACAGAGGAGGTCATATTAACCACGGTGTTAAAAAAAAGCCCGTTTGCAAGTAAATTCAGTGCCTCTGGATTCGAACCCGAGATCTTAACTCCTAACACGTTCTTTACTGCACTGATTTGTAAAGACACTCCAAAAAATAACGGCATTTTTGTTTTAATTTTGAAATCGATGCAAGTTTATAAATGACCCTTAATTAAAATTTTGCTGATAAGAATTGCCTTTTTTAAATTTTGGGGATGTCGTTCCAAAACGACGTGTGTACATGGGTGAAGTCAGGTTAGGCAAACCAGCAATATCTATTTTTACCCGCTCATTATTTACGTACGCTCGTCCGTATATTATGAAAAAATTGACTAATTGAAGTAATAATTATATATATATACTTAAACATGCATTTGCTTCGTCCAAAAAACTAAAGTTTGGCGGGTTACAAAAAAACAATATATGTATATATATATATATATACAGGGTGAATTGCTACTCGTGCTACAAACTTCTCCAGTAGATTCTTCACCCTAAAATGAACAAAAAAGTTCATATTGTCCATGGTCCGATTCTCAACCATTTCAGAGTAATTTCGCTTTTTATCGATTTTGNATATATATATAAGAGACTTCAAACACGCAATACCAGAACACTTGATTCCCATCTTAAAAAACTATTTAGACACATTTAAAGCTCAGAATCTGTTGGGACCAGCGTCATTCTGCGCAGAATTAGAGAAAAATTAGAGTCTTCAAACAGCATAAGGGAGATTAGCGGGCTGTAAGTTCGTGAAGGCAACTACATCAAAACACATGATTTAGAACAATCAGATAATTACCTGAAACACTTCTCAACCACGGAATCTCGTAGGACAAGTTTCATTCTGCGCAAAAACCTTTGTAGTTTAATTTAAAAAATAAAATGGTAAACTTATGAGTATATATCTGCGAGATATATCCCAGAGTATAATAAACAAGCTTCTTTATAGATTTAATGATACAGGGGGAAAATTTATAAACGGGATTTTTTATCATCTGTGTAATTGTGTAACTCGTCTGCTTTACAAGAAAATTATAAAGAAAGGTATGGGTACAAATAGAAGCGGTTAGCAATGTAATTAATGAAAATGGGGGTTAAATCCGGCCTGACCCACCCCTTGGGAAACGCTCGTTGGGAGTCGGCTAATAGAGGCGGCTAGGGGCGGGCAATGCGACCTCTCTATGCTGTGGTGAAAGCAATCTGTCTAGGGGAGGCAACCCTAAATTCAAACAGGACCCTTCTCGGATGGAGGTTTGACAGAGGTCAGCAACTCCGACTCTCTAAAATATCGGAACAAAATATTTTAGCTTTAAAACCCACAGGGAGCAAAACGCAAAAAATAATCCATCGTAAGGACGCCTCTGGGGCGTCCACCACAACCTCTCAGTAAAACAATCTCAAAGAAGCTGTAATTTTCCTTTCCACTAAGTCAACTTAGAACAACCTACTTTACTATTGAAAATTGTCAATTGTAAAACCTATTCTCAACCCTAAAAATAGCTCAGCATCTTCCGATGACATATCGCCCCATCAGTTTGCTGCCATAAGTGGGCAAAATCCTTGAAAGTTACATTCCATTCCATCAATTCTGGTTTATACGACCCCAATCTACAATTCTACAATGCCCCCAATTCGATCCCAACTCAAGGACATGTATTCACTTATTACTTTATAAATCCCATCTGTCCGTTCAAGCTGAAATACATACCATCAACATTTGTGCCGTTGACAATCTTAAAAGAGGTTATGCTGAGAAAAAAGATAAGGATATGATAAGATCGGATAGTCAAACAGCTATTAAATTATTAGCATTTTAAAAAATCACATCAACCAAGTCAGTGAATGCATCCAACATCTCCAAAGCCTGGGGCAAACAATTTGATTATATCTTGGGTACCACGTCACAACGGAATTTTGAGTTACGAAGAACAAACACACAGACCAGAGAAGGGTCTATAAGACGATACATGGACTCTGAACCTACTCTTGGGATGACCAAAGCAACCACAGAATCCGCCATCACAGGATGGATCAAAATAAAACAAAAGGAGAAGCGGATAAATTCCTAGGAGCTCTAGATACAATATACTTACGATAAAACAATCCTTACCACTCCTACTGGCAAACTCACTGTTACAGTTAGTAGTGCCAAACCCAGAGGAGTGATAGAACTATTTACTGGTCACTGGCATCTGAGAAAACATTTACATAACGTGGGCATGTTCAATAATGATAAGTCAATAACTTTAGTACTTATTAGAAGAAGGGTCGAGTCGATCGCACTGAAATAAGGAATTAGGAAAGTACTATAAGCCAGAAGGCTGTGGTGCTCGGGGGACAAAAGCCCTCATTTCCTAGTATCCATTATCATCATCACCACCACCACCCACCTGTCCGAAAGGTTTTTTCAACGAATCGGAATATCCTTTTCCAATCACTATGCCGAACCGGGTGTTTGCAAGGTAGCATCCTTGGTACCATTCTCTATTCATCTCTCTCTGGCATTCCTATCTAACCTGAAAAATTATTCCTCACATATGGAGATATTGCCATCTTTTCAGTTCTGTTTTCAGCAACCAATGACGTCCACCATTTAAGACTTTGCATCGACAATAAACTTACTTGCAACATCACATTCGAATCCAAAGAGTAGAACTTAATAAACGATGTAAACTACATATCAATATTCTCACTAGAAAACGTCTGATCCTATTATCATAACCGCAACCAATTTGGACGTGAGGAATTGAAGTGAGTTCAATTAAGCGTTCCAACCGAAAGTCACTCTTGTCGTCTGTTTTTGCTCCATAAAACCCATGAGCACTGAAGTATTATATACATGTTGGACAACATTCAGATTTTTCAAATAATAATAATATTTGTTATCTGTAGTTTTCAGGACAGACCCACTGGCTAAGGAACCCAAAAGGCCTTTGACACTGTTTGGCATAATGGTATAGTCAGTAGGATGATGACTATAGCTTCCGTCCCAACATAATAAAAATACTACTATATTACTATAAACATACTTCTATCACTTATGCAGTCTATTCCGAATTTCCTTTCCCATCATCCCTTTCCCAACGAGAAACAATGTTGCAGGAGTTCATCAGGCGTTGTCCTTGGATCCATAATTTTCCTTTTTTCTACAAAATGCCTCGCCCTAAGAACGTAAAAATGGCTCTTTACGCTGAAGGTATCCATGTCTACTCCTCTTGAACATTAGATACAATTTTATCTCAACCAATACCTTTCAAAAATATTAATTAATTGAAAAAAGTTAATTGGTCAATCGGACCACGAACTTTAATGGGTTAGATTCAAAGGTTATACAAGGTATAGGAATTTTCTGCAACCGTAGGAAAATTAAAATTAATCATAATAAAGGGGAAGCAATAGTTTTCAGCAAGCGTAGACCGTTGCTGCATAAAAAGATTCAAATTGAAGGTCTGAATCGGCCAAATATCTTGGAACCGCAAACTCGATTTTATTCCCCTTGTTAATGACAAAGAGAACAAAGTCAAAGCGGCTATCCGCGTACTTTTCCTCCGCTCTCTCACCAGTCCAGTCTGTCTGCCAATAAACTTCTCTTATACAAGATGGTGGGCAGTCCGATGCTCCTGTATGCGTGCTCCCGAGTCTCACATGCAGGAATAACGCAGCCACGCTTATTGTGGAGGACATACTCGCCAAGACATACACGGATATCGGAACTGGACATGCGACAAACATGTTGATGGTGCTGAGACATAATCATTAAATTTTTAAATCAATGCTAGATTAGTACTAGTTGTGCTGCCAATAGGTAACTGTAGTTTGGACGGTACAACCACAGGAGTATAAAGAACGCTCTCCTATAACTTTACCATGGTAGCTGGGGCTTTTAATAATAATTTTGTTATAACTAAACCAGCTGGAGGTAAGTGTCGTTAGACAGAAACTCTACTAAACCTCTGTGTTTAATGTGTATATTTGTAAATAAAAATTAATTTTCTGTTCTGATTAGTTTAAGAATTTTTTAGTCGTAAATAGTATTTTTTCAGACTTTATTTGAAAGGCGAGTTCGAAACGGCCCTACAAATAAATTGCATTTAATCACATCCTTTACGGAGCGTATAAAATCCTGACGGAGAGATAGGACGCATCCTTTTAATTTAAACGATGTGTGATCAAAAGGATTTGCGAATGAGGCTACGATAACAGAGGGGTTATTTGTGCGTACGAGGGGGAGATAGTGACGACCCTCTTCTAAACCCTCAAGCATCTCTATTTGCCAGTCCGTGAAATTCTTATCGTACGTGTTTCATTCTCGGAGGTTCATTTGCGCCACGTGTGCTTTGTCCCTTAGAGTGTGTCTGAATTATATATTCGCGGGAGCAGGATATGCCACTTTAAGAAAAACCATTGGCCACTCAACTTCGTAGTGGTAAAATTGGCATCCATCATTAAGGCAGATCACGCAGCAACAAAACAAAATGTATAGAAAAGTATCGAAATGTGGCAAAATTTATGGACCGGTAGCACAAACTGCTGAAGTACCTTTTGAGTATTACCCACCAGTGCCGGATCGAATGTCGATAAAGCTTTTGGATGTCTAAGTGTAATAAAATTACCATTTAAATTTAGTTAATGTGAAGTTTGAACTGGAATATTAGAGAATCACTGGTTTATTAGTGTATATATTCTTTTACTTGGAAAAATCGTGGTTTTGACCTTTTAGCGCCGGTTTAGGCATAATCATCAGATACCGCATATATTGCACATGCGCTTACAATCCTACCCTGTTACTCGCATTCCGCAAGACCATATCGGTTCCTTAAAAAGCAGGACGAGAGCAGCGATTTTTACTTCGAGGCCCCCACTAGTAGAATTCCAAAAGATATCTGCAGTCTCCATCGACTCGGCACGACGTTCTCTTCGAGGTGTCACCACCAAGCATGATAATATGCTTATCGAGCGGTCTCCATCGACTCAATATGACCTACTCCATTAGAAGTCATCATCAAATATCACGACGTTCTTCGTTCTTTCGAAGGGGAAAATAATTCATAATAATATTTTTTATCAAGCAAACATTATAATTGGAACATATAAGGAAAGACGCATGTAAAATCGACCCTTTCTTCTCTCCGAGACCATTCGGGTTGACCGGGAGTAATTAATGTACAAAAGGTAATGGGCCGGTGTCGGTAGCCCGTTGCGTTTTAATGAGGGTTGTGGAGAGTTTTAACACGGAAGAAGGGGTTGTTTTACACGGTCTTTATTACTGCTCCCCCTTTGAGTAACTGATAGCGAGCCCAAGAAGATCCAGCCGGAGCAGATAAACTTCGTTCTCTAACAAATTCCCTTCCAGCCTGGTCGACCCGGTGTTCGGTGTTCCGAACTGTTTGAATTTTCCTCGTTTCCTCGCCTATAAAGCAAGCGGATAACCTTTAATATGAATTCGTTTTGTTAAACTCCAACAATCCAAACAATTTTAAACAAAAGTTTTTTAACAACTATACCATCGTGTCCTGGCGATCGTGTATATCTTCCTACGTGTTAGAAAGTTTGTTGAAATTTTCGATTTTTACATACGAGTGAGGTTATATTTCATCTGTCCTCTGTCCGACCCTTTTCCTAAATGACTTTTCACCTTTGCCGAGTTTCACAAGGGCCCTTCATCCTCACGGCTTGCCTCGTTTGATCGATCCCACTCCACGAAATTCAAACCGAGACCTCTGACCCACCACGGTTTGCCGTTATCGTAAAGGTTTAAAAAGGAAGAGCGGCCCTTCTTCCAAGGGGCCCATGAATAACAAATATAAAAGATCGGCTCGCCCTTCGAAATAATTTGATACCTGATATGATTTTTCGAAAAGTTCCTTCAACCCATGCTATCTTTATTTTCAAAAAACCACTTGAACCGTGTAACAAAAGATTTTTCACACGAAATATCAATTACCCACGATAATAATTTACAATCTTCAATTCATCTTCTTGTCAGCTGAAGGATTACCTTTCGTTGAGTAAAAATGTGTATGACTGATTTATATAACCCCAAATCTGCACACGCATGTACACACGCTCTAAAGGGTTGAGCCTATCACTTCTTAGCTTTTGTAATTTACAATAAATTACCGGTAGGTGTAGAGAATCACCCCCAGCCATCGAGGTTGGGCTCCGGGAGCTATCAACAGCTAGGTCATTTCAGCCCCCAATGCAACCAGTTCTTAAATTCAAACCAATTCACGTAGCGCTGAGAGTACAAATATGACAGTAAAGAATGTAGGAAACTATAACCTCAACAAAAATTGGAAACAGGAGGATCAAACACATTTTAGTATGACTGCTTTTTATATTTATTCACTGTGATATTATTCATTAAATTATTTATTAAATTGTTAATTTTACTGGTTATATATTTATTTATTTATTTACCAAATTAGTAAATATCACCCTATGTATTGTACAAGTCTATTCAATGATTTTGACTCATAATAATTAGTAATTATTTATTAACCTATTTATGAAATTAGCTAATATTAAAGAAATGTGTTGTTTATCAAACTTATCTATTGTACATATGTAGTCAATGACTTCTGATTTATAATTGATAATATATGTAATTATTTGTAATTTCCCTATTTATTAATGTACTCTTTCTGCAAGTGGGTTTTAGTATAATTTTCACCACTGTTCTTATTTCTCTGGGCCAAATCAACAAATATTGTAAATATACTTAAGCCCTCTGCCAAAAGGATGTATAATGTCCTAGACATTTCCCCTTGTAGTCACTTTGTACAAAATGTATGTAAAAGTATCTAATAAATAATAAAATATTTCACTATTTTACTACCAATTCATACTCACGGGGTGGCGCACTCGATATTTCTTTTTCTCCATCACCCTTTATGGTATGTAACCAATCTAATTGAGAATCTATTCCGCCATCGACCCTCTCACACTACACATTAACGTTAATAAATACGGTTCAATTAATTAATTTTTAATTAAGGTTATGGGTGAGATAAAAAAGTCAGTGGCACGACCGGAATTCGAACCCACGACCTTCGGCTAAATTGACTTGCCGTGACTTCAGCTTAAGTGGAAGAGCAGCGGCGTATTTAGCCGAAGGTCGTGGGTTCGAATCCCGCTCGTAACACTGACTTTTTTATCTCAACCAAAACCTTAATTAAAAATTAATTAATTGAACAGAATTTATTTGGTGGGACGCATCGAGTAAGCTTTTTCTACTTGCCCCAAAAGTAAGTGTCCGTGTGTTAAACTTGCATGGCCTATCCTTAATCGGGTGTGGATGACCTTTCTTCTAAGGGTCATTTCTTCTGTGAGCCACCTATCGACAGTGCTCTCAATATGAGAGAGCTTCTCTGCCGATCCAGTCGACCAACGCTGCCGCTGTCCTTAATCATCTTTTTTTATTCCATTTGTTACGTCAGGAGGCCGGACCATGTTGGTCAATTTTGGTTTCTGTTGAAATTTAATTTCAGTAGTTTTTATTTTAATTATTTTTCGTACTCAAGCAGGACCATTGAACAAAGGCAGTTGGAGATTCCTCATTAGTTGAGATCGGGAGACAGCCCATAAAACTTAAATCAAACCTTTGAAACTTTAACTTAAAGTTAGAATTTTAAATAAAATTCACTACGAGCGTTCGGAACGGTGAAAATCAAACATATTTTTACTAAAACTCGCAAAAAAATAGTTCTTCCGTGTTCTATTTTTCGATCCTGTGCGATTGCATATTAAGCATGAATGAAGGAAGACACTCATTGGTTGGAGATGGAAGAAGCTTTTCCCCTCGATTGCACGTTCAATTATGAAAAAAAATTGAAGAGAACTAAACTTATATCGACTGGTGCTGAAGCGTTTCGGAATCGGAGGAAGAATCTAATCCTCTCCACTCTCCGGTGTTTTCGTTTAAAAGGTTTGCCCGATTTCTCAATTCAAATGAACCCATAAAATATTATGAAGAACGAAAACCAACTGGTAGAATGATGAAATGCGATTAAAAAGGGCGAATAAAAACGGTTCGAATACCATTAATGTCTGCCACTGGAATATTTTTGAAAACTGCTTTTCACTTTTTTTAATGTTTCACTTCTTTCGGTATAAAGGAAATTAACGATTTCGGTAAGTAATAAACATTCAGCGTGGTGAGATCTTTTAACATCCCAAGGTTCTAAAAATATTAATTCTTGTACTTGAGAATGAGAAAACAAAATATCACTGGGACAGCCTGGAATTGAGCCATTGAAGAAGCCAAAGAAATAATGAAACTAAAAAGATTCAATTTTGAATGTCGTCAGTTTTAAAAATTAATCCACTGTTTAACTTGAATACAGCCGGCCCAAAAGAAGAGGATTTATTTAATTAGTAGCGGAGGTTTTTCTTGATCTCTCCCAGGGTCTACAGCTGGATCGCGGAATTCTGCTACCTCGATCTAAACATCACTCCAACGAATGAAGATTTCTGTATTACCTCTATCAAAAACACCAATTGAGTAAAAATAAAAATCTTCTGCTTTATTTTAATTATATTTTAGGGGTATTCACGATCTTTGTGTTAGGTCCTGTTAGGTCCTGTTAAATCGAGAAAAATGATGATGTAGACTTATAAGAATCGGCTAGTTAACATTGCTCGATCTAACAGGCCAGAGCCATGTCGGTCAAACATTGCTCTCCGTTAGAGCGTAAGTAACCAACATGGCAGCCATGAATTTAACTGCTGTTTTTTTGTTTACATCTATTTTTATTCTCAAATACGCATTAATTAAAGCAGACCAATAAATTTCTTTTGTTAATTTCTGACCTGTCATTATTCTCTCATTCATAAAAGATACATCCCATATCCTATAAAGTTGTAAGATGTTAGACGTTAGCTATGTCGGCACGAATTGAAGCGTGTCATTTGTTAGTACTTTTCGAGTGCATAGATAACATTTTGAATGAAGGAATTGATTAATTTTCCTTTTTCATTAACTTCTGGCATCTCACAATTTAACACAAAAGAAAACCAAAACAAACAACAACAAGCCGTCAAGACTGTTCTAGCTTTACTTTTGGTTCTACCAATCGCCACACGCAGCATTGCGGAAAAATTAGCATTTAACATGCCAAGAAAAGAAGGGGCATTCACGATCTTACTGGACATTTCTCTATTCGAAGTAACACGAGTTAACATCTTACAAACATCGTGAATACCCCTATTTAGTTTGGATTATTTTGTTAAGTGTTAAATTGTAGTATTTCCCTGGCCAGTTTTTATCATAGGTAAGAATTTATTTGTATATGCTAAATTTAACATCACCATAATTTCTTGTAAAAATATAATTATCATTGATTACAAACCATTTTTTGTTGGACTAAATTATCTCCATCCAATCCAGATAATCATTTTGACCATTCAAGTAAAGAAGCCTTAATTCAAATTCCAGCATAAAGCCAGAAACTCACCCGATGCTACGCCAGCTACGCCATGAGACGCTACGCGATGCTACCCGACGCAAATCCAAACTCCGATTTTCCATAAGGTTGCATTACCTCGTACACATGTACACGATGGTATGCCACGCAAACCTACCCGACGCTCTGCGATCCCCACTGTCCAGATTTTCGTCGAGTAGCATCGAGTACAGTCGAAGACAAAAGAACCGGACACTCATATTTTTATTCAAACTATATATATTATTGTCGTTATATTAATTACGTTAAATTAATTATTTTAATATAAGCCAAATTAACTGTGATTAAAAATTAATTAGTTTTTATTTAAAAAATTAATTTTTATGGTTTAGTAGAAAATTAATCAAAACATGGGAATAAGATTTTTTGATATAATGAATTTAACTAACAATTTATTGTATTCGCTTCGGCGGTACATATACTAAAATTGGAACAATTTATTACACGGTTTTGCTCGTAAAATTACACCATTTTTTTTATGTCGGGTAGCATCAGAACAGATCACTCATATTTTTTGTAGTTTATTTCAAACTAAGTACATGTAATTTTGTCGTTATATTAATTACATGTAATTGTAATGTAACCCAAATTAAACGAGATCAAAAATGCATAGGTTTTTAGTAACATTGTTTAATTAGATGGTTAGGAGTAACTTTATTCAAAACAATTAAGTTTAACAAACAATTTATTAGATGGTTGTGCTCATAAAATTTAAGTAACAATNCCCGCCAACATTTTTGGTCCACACGGGCCGGATTTGAACCAGCTACCTATTTATCTTGGACCTCCGGTTTTGATTTCTTTCTTGATTAAGTTTGGAGAAATTTTCTATTCACCTTTTCAACTATTACCTTCAAATAAATTAAATAAAATTTAAAAACATGTCTCCAAACCGAAACCCTGCAGTTGGATCTTGAATACCATACTAATGAATTAAGTGATTTTTTGAGGACATCACGGAAACAGACTTTAGATATCTTTAGAGACTTTCTTTATCGTTGACGGAGACATCGGATAACAAGCGTTTAGGCAATTCTAAGGCTCGCGAGTCTAGGATTGACACCACTTTTGAACGGTTTCTCGATACGTTGTCTAAATCCCAAAAGATAAAAAAAATTGGGGTTAGGAACACATGGCTTGGAACAATTAATAAAGGACACCAGAGAAAAATATTAAGAGATCATTTAGTTCAACCCTTCAGAAAATTCAAATGTTTCAAATGGTATTCAGAGAACAACTTCTAACAAAATGAAATTACACACCATAAAGCTTCCTAATTTTAATAGTGATCTTTGTTGCTTGAACTGTTGGGCTCCCTTTAAAGAGATATTTCTTTCTTTAGCAACTTTGACATAGATAACATTAGACAGTTTCATTGTTTAAGATCATGTCTATCTGAATCTCCCTTCCAAGCCATATCGTCAACGCCATTAATTGCTTCCGAATATAACCAAGCTTGGAATAGTTTAACTAAATATCTGGCAATGAAAGGATAATGGCAAACAATTATTTAGTTAAAATTTTTAACTTTCCACCGTTAGTGCGACATGATCAAGCGTACCACCTAGAATCAGCTCTGGCTTTTAGAAATCTTAATCTGGGAGACACAACAGGCTTTATACTTTACACATTTTCCTTTAGACTACTTGATTCCAAATCCAAGGAGCGTTTTAAAGCAAATTTTGATTCAAAAGAAGTAATCCCGTCCTTTGATAATTTTCTAAACGCATACAACAACAAATCCTGCAACGTAAAACAAATGCATTAACCTCACTAATACCCAGTAATTCCGTGAGGCCAATGCAACCCACAACGTGTCCTGCTGCCCTGGTGGTATCCTCTAGTTTTAAGGTATACACTATTTGTCAAGATAACCACAAAATCTTTGAGTGTATCCATTTTCGGGGTATTACCCTTCGGATTGTTTTCAGCGAATAAAAACATTAAATTGTTGATGAAATTGTTTTTGTACCGGTTGTACCTTGTACCAAATATTTGTTCACATACTCTTGTCGACACTGTGGTAAAATTCATCATTTGGACCTGTCGAATACTGAAAATCTCGCGGACCGTCCGAAGAAGAGGTTAGAACCGGTTTGGGAGGTACGCTAGCAAGTATCATAAAACACGTCCCGCTCTTCACATCCAAAAATCCTACTTATCTGATCGTTTATGGCGAACTTCAACTTCTTCTATCATCCTCTCATCTCTGCAACCTCCAAGAACCAAGAGTTTATCTAAATCAAATTTCACTCCTTCACAAATATCGGCACCATTGGGTCTAGAACGTAAGAAGTCACGTGGCATGAGTATTTGACCCCAAAACCAAACACAAGTACCAACCAAAAGTAACCAGTACCTTTCAAACTGTAATACACGGGGTTGAGAGATGTACTTAGTACAAGGTGAATAAAGGATACAAAAACATATCATACCAGATAGCCAGGCAGACATCAGAGCATTAAAACTAAAGATTAGTTACGCAAAGCAAGGTTGTACTCTATTGGGTCCTAGGACACGCAGGAATAGAAGAAAACCAGGAAGCTCCTTGCAACAAAAAGATACACCGCTGATAGATCCTGGGCTTTTTTGACATCCGGGGTCTACAGAGAACTTTATTAATTAAAGACATATCACTGATTCTTGACAACTTAACTAACAACTTTTAAATTTTAACTACGCATTTGTAAGTTTTCAAGAATGTGTGATATGTTTATATAAATGTAAAATTAATTAAGATTGTTTTCTGCAAACCCTGATGAAGACGAAATATATGGTCGAAAGCTCGGTGTTGCTACAAAAGCACTCTGTATTTGTTTTTCTGACAATAACCCTCATCCAAGAGTCTATTAACCTAAAAAAATATCGGGTGTTGAGTTGTTTTTTCCTTTTGTATGAATGAGTTATGTGTAGGAATGGACTGAGAGAAGATATAAACATAAAAGGGATCATGGTACCTGGACACGTATAAATAGCGTATTCGCCCTCCTTATCCCCACGTGCGAGCCCATTAAGGAATATTGCACCATTATTTTCGCATATGTCATAGAGGATATTTTTATTTGAGTCGTGAAAATATGCTTTTTATATATCGTTTGTCCGTTATTTAATCCACAAAATGGAAATTTCTTATAAATAAGAGTTGTAAACTAAATTTAACGGTACATTTAGTGAAAACTTTAGTTTCTTGTAAACAACATTAATGAAAATTTTCTTAGCGCAGATAGTGCATTGATTAGTGTAGTGGTGAAGCGTGATGGTAAAATATTGCGTTACCATCATCCCTCCAGTAGTGTGTGTTTTAGGGTCTATGGCGGAATATTTATAAAAGTACCCCATCGATCCTCATTTAGATTAGATTATTAATATTGTGTGTAGGTCGATGGAAGAACATCAAGTACTCCACCGAATAATCCGAATGAGTGCAATTTACATGAATGGTGTGAATGTATTTATTTGCGCGACTGTATTATACAAGCTGTTAGTTTTAAGCTAAATTATAGTTTGCACGCATTGGGGCTGAAAGGACCTAGTTTTCGAAAGCTTCCGTTGCTTAGGAAGCGACGATCTTCTGGGCTTCTGGTTTCAGGTATACACCCTAATACTTTAGGGTCAGCACATCGGGAAGTGACAACCCCTCGGGGTGAAAGTCCAATATGGCAAATGAAGTCGACCTCCTAGTCGTGGAAAGCCGTAAAAACCAATACACACCCCCAAATAAATGCACACCCCTAAATATCCTTTCGGGGTTTGACATAGCGGTAGCCGAGTGGTTAAGGCGTCAGACTCTCGGTTAGTAGATCGTAGGTCGTAGGTTCGATCCCCACCGTCGCCTCTGGACTTTTTTCTGCGCCTAAGGGAGCCGGTGGCCGCACTTGAAAGAAATTGACCCGGAATTCATCTATGGAGGGGGCGGGATCAGATCTCAGCGACCCTAAAATGGGTCCCAACCCCCTTCAAAAATGAGTTTCTTCGATTGAAGAACATCGGCACACCGGGGGCTCAAATTCATACACGCGTTGCGAGCCCCCAAAAATGGAGCCAGGGATAAAGTACAATAAGCTGTATAGATGCAGTGCTCAGGGGGAAGTAAAGCTAGGAACACATTTACCCGATGCAACGCTATGCGACGCTACCCGACGCAAATCCATAGTCCAATTTTCCATAAGGTTGCATTACCCCCGTGCACATCTACCGGATGCTATGCCACGCTACCCTTCGCTACGCTAGATTTTCGTCGGGTAGCATCGAGTACAGTCGAAGACAAAAGAATACCGCACACTCATATTTTTATTCAAACTACATGTATTATTGTCGTTATATTAATTAATAATCAACAAACTTATTTTAATATAAACCAAATTAACCGAGATTAGTTATTATTTAAAAAAAATTATTTTAGTGGTTTGGTAGAAAATTGATCAAAACACCAGGAAACCATTTTTTGATATAATGAATTTAACAAACAATTGTTACACGGGTTTGTTCATACAATTTAACTAACAATTTATTTCATGGTTCTGCTCATACAATTAAACCATTTTCGTCAAGTAGCGTCAGAACAGGGCATCCATATTTTTTGTAGTTTGTTTCAAACTATGTATATGTAATTTTGTCCTTACATTAATTACAACATTCTTATTTTAATATAAACCAAATTAAACGAGATCAGAAATTCATGAGTTTTTATAAAAATTATTTACTTATGATGGTTAGGCAGAAAATTTATCAAAACACGGGAATAACTTTATTTAAAACAATTACATTTAACTAACAATTTATTACATCGTTTTGCTCAAAATAATGCATTAAGAACAAAAGAGGCGTTGCGATTGTGATACTGATTTGTGATACACGCTGTGCGACTGTACGTGGCGTGAGCTTGACGTCGCATAGATGTGCACACCCTACCAAAACGAGACAAGGCGTCGGGTAGCATCGGGTAGCGTTGCATCGGGCCCGAATGCATAGCCGCTGGATTCGAACCCCAGACCTTTACCTTACAGTGATGAGCGACGTGTCAACGCCTAAACCGTAGCGGCCACCGACGCCGCAAAACAAGGGTTTAATCGTATGGTTGGGAGGATTGATATTATACTCATAGATAAACATGATAGATAATGGGCAGTACAGAATGGCTAGGAACAAATAGATACTGTACCTACAGTTTTTCTTTCTGACAAATCAATTTTATAATGGCTAATAATAAAATCGTTTTATGATCTTATCGAGTATGTTGTTAAAAGCGTTGATTTTTATATAATCATTGTCGACAAGAATGTTAAAATTAAGCAAAAATTTAGGGGTTTTCTTGTCCGATCGGATTGAAATCAGATTGATATATTTAAAAATCCGTCCGTAGTAGGTGTGACTGTTTAAAGAGAGAGTTGATGTTTTCTGTACCGGTTGCTGAGCCATCAGTCAGCTGCACTCTGTTTTCTCGTTTGTATCCATTTGGCTTCCCCCTTTTTATTCCCTTATTTTAGGCGTGCCCGGGCCGTTGTCTTCCTTACAAACAAATGGCCATATTACTGTGGGTACTACTTTATATTACCCATACCTTATTACGGGTTAATATATCCTGTGAAATTATATTCCACCGGGACGGTGGGGATTCCATATTTTCTGCCTTTTTTTTACTCCTTTCTCATATCCGTTTAAACTTAAATGATTGAGTGAGGCCAATTTGTTTTATTATCTTGAAGATTGTCTTTTTTGTTTTAGTACCTATGCCCCGTCGTCCCGGCATCCTTTATTAGAAAATTTGCGTTCTTTAACACGGGTCATAATTTATTATGACATTTCGCATGAATGATTTTATACGGTTTAAGGCCGTCTCGTTTCGAGCAAGCGGACATGTTGAGTGTATTTTCCTATTAATATGACAAATTTTTTTTAAACAATTCGGCAATAGATGGACATTATTATCGACCATTATACCAAACCGACCAAAAACCACGGTTTTCTCTCGAATGTGGGCCGAAGGAATACTTTTATTTTTCAATTAAGACCGTAATCGCTGAATATGTTGCCTTTTAAAATATGTCCACTACATCGCCAAATTTCCTAATTTCGACTCCATTATAAATTTAAGTCGCTTCATGTTAGAACCAACAGTATTGAATTATACAGAAGAGGGATTATATCGGTTGCTATAACACTTGTTCAAAACTAAAACAATCTTTTCATGTTTATTGCCTAAGTTTTGTACTCCTGGCCTGTCCAAATCCAGGGATTTCCGAGTTTTACGGATACTGCTTGAAATTCACTTGCCAAGTCTCGTTTCAGCCTTGGCGTCCCATCTCATTTTTACCCGCCTTTCCTTTGCTATTTTCGCCGATACTTCGTCACTCTTGTGACGTCATTTGGACTCCCTAATTATGGGAAGTGTGTGTTGAATATTCTCACTTTTGGATGATTTTCAAAACTTTTTTTATAATAGCAACGATAGAAACTTTTATAAAACTTTCGGGGTTTGGAAGCGGTGTTTTCACTTTATTTTTTTTTCACATTGATAAAATAGTTAAAAATTGAGCTACGTTTTTATTTATTAGTTAGATGACCCGCGTCAAACCTCGTGGTAGTGGGTTCGATCCCACCGTTGCTCCTGGAATTTTCCGGCTACTTCTTCCCCCCGAAAAACAATCTGTCGGTGTATAATCTATCAACATCGTTCTCTGGCTAATCTGGAAGGGCAGAAGGCCAACAAAACAAAAATATTTTTTACAGTGATTCAGAGTGAGTTGGGGCAACGAGTTATCGGAAATCAGACCGATACAAGCGGGCCTCCCACAAGGGAGCATTCTCGGACCCATTCTTTATATCGATTATACTGCTGACCTACTTACACACCCTAATACCATCATCATCACTTACGCGTACGATACCGCAATTTGTTTTCTAAGTCGTATCTTATCCAAGCTTCCACCAACATCCAAGAAAACGCAGTGGACTGTATAAATTTAAAGGTTCCCAGCGGATCAATTTGAGAGCCCGAATTAAATAAAAGAAAATTAAATCAAGTTCAAGTATCGACTCACCTCGTCCTCCTCGTCGACAATCCATGGATTTCGGGTGAAGTTATTGGTAGGGGGCGGTAGGAAGGGTTCAATGGTTGGACGGGAATTCGAGGATGGATAGATAGTACTTTTTAATAGGGTTTCCTGATGGTGAGCGTAAAAACGTAGAGGAAAAAAAAAGTGAAATAAACTAACCTTCCTTTTATAAAAAACAACCACATATCTCTTAGAATACTCCTAATTTAAAAAAAAAAACTCTTTTTAGAAAGAGAATAAGGTATAAGTATATATATAATAGAGTACGAAAGGCAAAGCGTACAGTACAAGCGGAAAAGATCAAATTCTCTCAAGAAACGGTCGAATTTTTGGGTCATATAGTTGGCAATTCTACTATCTCTATTGATCCCAGGAGGATCGAGGCTTTGTTGAAAAATCGCTTAAACCAGAAACTCCTAGACAGATCGCCCAGTTTATGGGAGTAGACCAGTTTTTCCCATAGCTTTGTGTTTTCGCTGCCCCGCTGAACAAACTGAGAAAAAGAACTCAGATTTGGTCTGGTCTACAGAGACGGAAGATGCTTGGGATTAGACTCGCCAAAGCAATTGCAGCAGCGCCAATACTAGACTCCTGATTTTTCACGTTAGTTACACGCTAAAAACCAAGATCGAATTTGCACTGTAGCTTTTGAAAGCCTGAAATTTATGGACGATGAGCAAAGGAATTATAGTGCATACGAAATGGAATTGGCTGGGATCATTTTCGCGTTGAAATTTCGGGTATATATCGAACACAATCGTTTTAATCTCCACACCGACCACAAGGCATTTAGCACTCTTTGTAAGATGGTAAACGCCAAAGGAAGGTTTGCCAGATGGTGTTTGACCACTTTTAGATGTGGTTTCACTCCTCATCATATAAAGGGAAAATGCACCACCTATTTATCTCGGAATTTCTCGGAAGAAATTGAAGAAAACCCGGAGGAAATAAACTCCGTCTTGACCCAGAAATTTTTACCAAGCAAAATAGGAAGACTCATTGTCGGGCGAGATAATTACAAAAAAAGGGGAATGGAAGAGGTCTATAATTTTTTAATTAAACAAGACAAGTTGTTTTATTAGTTTGTTGACGATCGTGACAATATTACCATCATAATATACTATGTTTAAGACCGGATCCAAAATAAAATCTATCTTTTATTTGCCATTTCTTAGGAAAAGTATAAACGCTTGCCTGAAAACTATAAACCGGTTAAAGGGCCAACTCTCATCGTAAATGAATGCACATCCTGGGCAGGCGTTGTTGACTGATTTCGCAGGAGCTCAATTCAACCCTTCGTGGTTTTAAGTACATTTTGGTCGGTTTGGACGCTTTTACGCGTAACACGTTCCTAATACCACTAAGGCTTAGTACACATGGGGTTGAATCGAGTACTTGGACACTTGGACAAGAGCAGTTTTACGATGGAAGTCGAAGAAGTCGTTTGTCTGTAGTATTTCTATCGCCGCTATAAACTAAGCTGTCACCGAAAAAGGAAGTGTTGTGTCCATCCTATTTTTAACGGATAGATTCACAAGTAGTACGTCGTTACTCTCTACCCAAAATTGCGGGATTATGAACCAAAATTATTCAATTATTTAAGAATATCAATTAACCCTTTTGACGATTTATTGGCCCTGATTAAGGGCGATATTTCATCTAGATCTCAGTCTGTGAGGGATTCCATCCCGCAAGAAGAAAAGCTCGTCATAACTTGGAGGTAAGTGTACTTAATTTTGCTGAATAATTATACATATTATAATTAATTAAGGTTTTTAGTTGAGATAAAAAAGTCAATGGCACGAGCGGGGAGTGGGGTTGAGATGGGAAGTGTCCGAGTGGATCGAAGTCACGATAGCTCAAGTGGTAGAGCAGCGGCGTATCGAGCCGAAGATCGTGGGTTCGAATCCCGCTCGTGCCATTAACTTTTTTATCTCAACTAAAAACATTAATTAATTGTAATATACTAATTGGTCAAGCGGACTACGATATTAGTGAATATGCATATTGTATTGCACAAAAAGGCGAAAAAGCAATATGTGTAAACAAAGGCAGTGTTGACATTGCAGAACAAGAGCGTATCAAATTTTAAAAAGGAATTGGATAACAAGTTAAAATCTCCAGACGTTACACAAGTGTAAAAAAAACTCCAGAACTTCCGTTTCAATCGTACCTGTTGCGTTCTTCATAACTACGTGAGATTGCGAGATATAATTGTGTGGACACACTGTACGAAACATCATTGAAAAGCATAGAACATGGAAATTTACCTCGAGGCAGCAAGTCTGCTAAGCCAGGGCGAGATAAATTAGAGATTATTTTCTGAATGAAGGAAAATTACCTCGGCAAATGAATTTATTCTACCTAGATACGTCTTCAATTACTGAGTTAATCAACTACATAAGTGTATGATATATTTCATTAACATCTACTTTTTTCATTGTTATTTGCCTACGTAATGTATTAATAAACGTACTATTATATTATTGTATTTCATCAGTTGATAATACTTACCCATCATTTTCTTCTTTTCCCTGGAGTCATCTCTCTTCCAAATAAAACAACCAGCTCCCCCCAAAAAGCCCTTTTCAAATTTCGATTTTTGTAATGCCTACATTCCCCGTTCCACAATGCAACTCCTTTTTGAATTTCGCCGATAAGGAGATCGATGGCAACAAGGTCCGTTTCCGTCATTATGAACGAAAAAAGAATATTTTTTGGTAAAACGGGCGTTGATATGAACAGACAGGTTAGTTACTTTGTATCTCGAATCGCGCGTTCATACGTGCGTTGGGCTTAATCGCGCGTTACCGTGTCTACGCTCTTCTTCGAACTTCAGAATTTCACTAACGCTTCATGTTGGGGGGAAGGGCTTTCGTTAATTTGAAAAACCGATTTCCTTACCCAATATCCCACTGGTTCAATGTGGGGATTAATTTTCCAGATCTCAATTAACTTCAGAGAAGATGAATAAATTAAATATATATTGTTATTAAATTGAAGATAGTTATGCCGAATATTTAACTCTCCTTTCCCCTTTTTTATCTTTTGAATAAATGAAAAATACCTAAAATTTGAATATATGGCATGCACACATGTATACGGGTAAAACTATAAATAATACGGTTTTATACATATATAAAGAATATATTGTTATAATAAAATATAAAATAAATGGATTCTTACTTGATTTAAACATAAACAAGATCAGATAAAATAAAATAAACCCTTTTTCTATTGATTTGAATTGAATTTTCTATCTATATATAAATTAAAATTAAACAACTTCCTGAATTACGATTCTTTGACCAGATCTTGGTATTCGATTGACCAGATTGAAACAAAATGAAAATTTGTAAATTTTCATGAAAAGAAAATGAATGAAAATTGACTTTAATAATATTACTCATGTAAAGACGTGCACTTTAATTATGAGTTAAATGAACATAACAAATAAATTTGCATGCAATAAAATAATAATAATAAAATAAAGTAAACTTAAGTATGAAGTGAAATGGCGAAGCAGGTATGAAAATTGAAGATGTGAAGTCGCAAATGATGAAGAAGCGGAGATGATGAAGAAGTCAAGATGATGAAGAAAGCCAGACGAAACGACGATGAAGAAAAATAATGAAGATGAGATGAATAGGATCAAAGGAAAATACAGCCTGGTGACGTCACGGTATAAGCAGTTGATTCCCTGATCTTTCGGCGGTGGTCCCTGAAGGTATAGGTATCGAAGATGGGACGTAACGAAATCGATATAACAATCGATAGACCGATATACGGGAGATAGCAGTTTTGTCTTTCAAAGTTGCGCAAAGACTGGCTTCTCGACGTCTCATTCTCGATCAAGGGTCCGCGATAACGGCTAATCCTTTCTTGTTTTGTCCGCTTAATCCGTTATGGATCGCGAAATCAACAATTATTTTTAACAAAATTAAGATTTATCCCCGATACATGTGTAAAATAATAATAAAGTTAATGCATGCAAACATAAATCAAAATTAAAATATATAATTAAGAGAGAGAAAAAAAGAGGGAAGGAAACTAGACTTCGTAATTTACGATAAAACATAAAAGAAAAAATGCGCCTTAACACGCCTAACGCCTAGTACACACAAGGCGTTGAATCGCGCGTTAATGGGAGCTTGCAGCGAACACATTGTGGCGCTTTAACTCACGTTTTTGGTTCAGTCTCATAATGGAAGTCGAAGAAGTAGTTTGTTTATGGTATCTCTACACTACTCTACTCTAAGGTTGACATTGCAGGACACGATTGTAGGAAATATGAAAAACGCATTTATGACAAAATATGAATATTAAAGATTAAAAAACATCCAAAACTTCCGAATCATGCTGCAATGCTGCACTGCTCGAAGGTGAAACAACTTCTGAACAATTCGCATGTGAAAAACGTGTAGGTTCATGATGAGCTGGCATCACTAGTGATGTTTGTGACTGTTATGCTGGAGTTACCAGTTGTGTTGCCATGTAAACTGGGTTCGGTGGAAAATTCTGGTAGGTCTATGTGAGAAGGAATTTTGGTGAGTATTTGCTGGTGTATAGAACAACTGCGCTCTTTACATTACTTGTAAATCAATTTTGGTTTTTAATCTGCCACGTTCGGGAACTTTCTGCAATTCTTTATAAAGAGAACGGTAGGACAATTTGTCTTCATCTTGATTCTGGAGCTCCAATTCTCTATAGTCCCTGGTAGTCAAGGTTTTAGTTAAAATGTCCGAAAATATATTGGCCAAATGGGTGCAATTTAATTTTTTTATTGACTCGTGTCGTATCTTCCCTGGTTCTCTCAGCTTATAGATCTACATCGGCTAAGTCGGAAGGCTCCACTGCAGGACTTACGTCATCATTATCAAAGTTGCTAGAAGTTGTTTTGTTACTACTACTTTTCTGTCGAGTCATCTGCATTTCCAAATAGAACAATAAGCTCCTCCCTCGACCTCTTCAGTCAGAACGCTCTACATTCCATATAGCCGATCTTTTTTCATTTTTGTCGTTCAGGACATCGATATCAAAAATATCCGTCTTTTCCGTCATTTTGCAATGAATTGCTTGGAAATCGCGCGTTCAACTGAATAGTTGTACTAGGATGTAGGTACCTCGAGACGTTGGTCAATCACGCGTGGGAGGGTATGTTGAGCAAAAACGCGCGTTACTATGTGTCCACTTCTGTTACCTCCTTGCTATTTTGCTAATGAAAGTTAGCCCGATCGCGCGATTCAACGCGTTGTGTGTACTCGGCCTAAGAGAAACTACTTCTACTTCCGTTACGAAAGCTATTGACGAAATAGTATTCAAAAATTTCGGATACTGGCAGAAAATAATTACTAATAACATGTGTCACATCCAAAATGTAATTGTTATATGTAAACAATGTTTGTCAATCCCAGGCCCTGAAGATGATCTCAATAAAGATCGAAACGTTGGCACGATAAAGAAAATGTTTTTCTGAAACCTACATCACACCAGACCGCATCTCACGATTTCTGAATAATTATCGATTAACGGTCACTAATCACCACACAGATATAAATAACAATATGTAGCTTGATAATAAAAGATGCAGCTTAATAATAAAAACAGATTTTTTTTAATCGGTTCTTACAACGAGAGTTGTTAGACTCAGCAGACTTGACGTAACAGAAATCACGCAGACCCAACACTGAAATTGACGAAACGTCTCTGACAGAGTGACCCGGCCAGGTCTGACATACTAAAATTAACAGTAAAGACTGAATGTCAAGTTCATCAACTCATAGACAACATGGGTAAATCTTACAATTTTACACAACTTCGGATTTCGAGAACTGTTTTTTAACGGTTGAGACTGATTGAGCCGAGGTCGTTAGTTATCCAAAGAGGACCTATTGCTTGGTGGTCTTAAAACGACTCCCGGTCTCACTTTATGAGGGAAAATCAAAAGAAATGGTAAGACCTCTTCAATTATTTGCAACTTACTATAAATTCGGCTCGGATACGCCACACAGAAAAACAACCCGACTTTTTTCTACGGTGGAAAATAAATACGCTCCTAACTATAGCGTGGGAAGCCTTTTACCACCCACGCTTCAATAAGTTATAACCAAGGAAAATCGTCGTAAATAACGCCGAGGAAGAAAAAAATTAAAATCCATTAAACGACAAATTATAACGTTGATCTAAACCTTTTACTTCAAAGTAATTGAACGATCAAAGATTTACGTGGATAACTAGCGTGACAAATTTTTTAATCCTTCATGGACCCCTTGGACAATATATGAAACAAAATTACAGATAGGCTATCTATTATTAATCGATTTATGCACAACACAGTCCAATTCATAATCTATTCGCATCACTGCACTTTTCAATTTTTTGACAATCTAAATTAATGATGCTGATTCTAAAAAATAAGTCATTATAGCTTCTTCAATAATTGATAGTAAACAGGGAGTCGTGCGTTCTACAAAAGGATAAGGAGAAAGACTACAATCTCGCCTGAGTCCTAAATCATAAGTAAGTATTTTAAAAATACAATAGTCCTCCGGGCCGGGTCATACGTTTCATTCTGTAAAATCAGTTTTTCTTAAACTTGACCAGTTTCATCTTTAATAAACTAACTGAAATTTACCAATTGGTTTGTTGAAGCTGTATTAAAGAAACTACTAACTTCTTATGTAATAGCACGCCTAGCACTTAAAATGTAAGATAATATAAACATAAGAAGTCAAATTGATCTAGCAGCACACCTCCATTTTATTCTCCTTTGTGCCACCTCTGTGTTTCACCCCCCCCCATTGTATACCCTATCCTCCTTCCCATTTTATGCATTTGGTACACTGCATCTCTAAAGATCGCCTAATTACGTGAGGTGATTACTACCTTAAGCTAAGTCACTTCATTATATGTTGTTTAATTTTATTTTTTCTTTTTTCTCTTTTTTTGCTTTGATTTCATAACCCACTACTAACATTGATGAGTATTTTGCCAACTGAAATAGTTAAACGCCTATTCGTGTCCGGGTATCCTAGAGAGTTAGACCAAATCTTTTTGGCTAAGAGGAACGACACAAACTTTACCTGTCTCAGTATTTTCCCAAAAAATGCCCTAATAAAAACATTGATAAAATAAAAAATTACCATGTTTATTCCAGATTACTTTAAAATTAAAAAGGGTTAATTTAAAGTGGCACGTGGTTAATTTGAAGTTAAAAAAGATTATACTAAAATTAAAAAGAGTTATTTTGAAGATTAAAAGTATTACATACTTTGAAACTAAAAAGGGTTAATTTGAAGTTAAAAACGGTTAATTTGAAATTAAAAAGGGTTAATTTCACGGAAAAATGCTACTTTACATTTTTTCTTTAAAAAATGGTTATTTCATATGGCATTTTATATAACAGCCCAACATTTATATTGTAAAAAAATCGCAAATTAATTATAGAAGAATTATTTATTTTCATATTTAAATGTATATAAATTTTAAGTTTACTTAATTTTATTATACTTAATTTTCGCATTAGTTTGAAATTTGTCTATTGCTTTAAAAAGAAAGGGCTAATTTCAATTTAAAAAAGCTAATTTGAAGTTAAAAAAGGTTAATTTAATTTAATCCATATTTACATAGTTGTCACAATTGACCATATTAATTAATTGGTTAATTTAATGGAAAAAAGCTATAGTACTTGGCGTATATCTCGTTTCGAGTTTTCTTGAGTTTATATTTAGATTGAATGTACCTAGGATTAAAAACTGCATGTGTGAGGGGTTGTTGTCAGCCCCCGGAGCCGTCGGTGGCGGGATTGAGACAGGTCTGAACCCCGACCGTAAAAATTCCGAATTAGTTGATTCAATGAAGTCCTAAGTTCAATTCTTTGTGCACTTATGTGCAGAATTGAGCCAATATAAATCAATCAATCAGTTTAAGTATTTTGCAGTAGTTATGACTTAAGAAGACAGAAGCTGAAGCAAAAATTGTCTACAGTGGTTTTTAGTGTGCCACGTTTGGTTTTACATTTGAAAAACAAACAAGTCCGAAGCTTAAAGTTCCTCCCCCTACGGTATATAGGAAACCATCGTGCCAAGATAAAACAACCCGTAATCCGTTGATTTATCAATATTTTATCGCGCTCTGTTAAGGACGTTTCTCCTTCTGTTTAAAGCCACCTGAGGGGATGTAGCGTCGAAGGTAAAGCTCCTTTCATCGGTTTAATAGAATCCACGATGAATGCCTTTCATCACTGTTTGCAATAATAATAATAAAAAGATCCCTTGTTAAGCCTGTTCAATTTTTCAAGAGGCATTCCGCCTTTTTAACTTCTCTCCTACTGCCCACAGGAATCAATAAGCCATAAAGAAAATATCTCTGACAACTTCTCGCTCGACTTGTCTTCAAGCAGAGACCGATTGAATCAAGTGAGCCGACCGTTGATGGACAATTCTATCAACTTTTTCCAACAAAAAGCTCTCAATCCTAGGTACTGACGGGATGTATGCTATGCGTTTTTCATTCACGTTCATAATTCGCAAAGTTTATATATCAGCATTTAAAAGAAAATAAATACCACGCATACCAACAAGTATTGACGCTAGAAGACAGTTATGAATTCAATAACATTGTGTTCCCGAGTGCTCATCGTCAACAAGACAAGAGAATCTTTAGCGTCCGCACCAGGCCTTTTGGCCTTATCGGACGTTTTGATTCTCAAGATGAGAGCTGACGCACCTCCGCATACGACGGAATAGTGTTACCGTCGCAGCATTGGTGTAGTGGTGTCCCGGCCCCTAAGGGCCAAGACAACCTCGCTCTCCGCTTGTCCACTCCGAATGGCCGGGCCCGCGTTGTGCATCGGGTCGTATGCCACGTGAGGTGCTAACAGGCCGAAATACATCGCCCCCCCCCCGCGTACTCCCTAGATAGAGAAGGCCACTCTATCTCTCTGAGTATAGAAGCTCCCCCAGCGTAGAAACTTCCGGGAACGCCCCGGCAGCGGTTTAGTTTAAAGTGGAATTGCTAACAACACCCTAGATGAGCACCGCCTACGGTAAAGTCTCTTATCGAGCTCAGCCTACATCTGTCACGCGCATTCGAGGGACGCCATAGGCTCAGCCTAGGTGGTCCGATCCTTCGCTTCCCCAAGGGTACCACGCCGGTCATACGCACAACAATGCAAAGCATACTCGAGTCCGAGACACCGATTGTCCGCTTGACCAATTAAATCATTACAATTAATGAAGGATGGCAAAAGGAGGGAAAACTCATAAGGTGGAGTTGAGATGGGGAGTTGATGTCCGAGTGGATCGAGGTCAGGATAGCTCAGGTGGTAGAGCAGCGGCGTATCCAGCCGAAGGTCGTGGGTTCGAATCCCTCTCGTGCCGTTAACTTTTTTTCATCTCAACTAAAAACCTGCATTAATTGTAATGATTTAATTGGTCAAGCGGACCACGAAATTAGTGAATTGACATAATTAAGTGTTGTTTTTTTTTTTAACTGGCACTTTATAGTGTTGACTGTAACAGTCAAGTTACTGTCCTTGACAATGTTGGGATTCAGTCGGCCTCCAAGGAAATTTAAAATCGTCTATTAAAAGCTTAATAATGTAAATTTATCGAATATTTAATGTTTTTTTGCTTTGATAATGACATTAAAATCGATCGAAAGCTTCGCAGTAACAACTGAATTTGCTTTCTCATCAAGACCATTCCGTGATCCTGATTATTGATGCTTAGAAAAAGTGGTCGATACATCTAACCCTGAAAACAGTAAAAAAGGGTGTTATTTGATTTAAGTTTATGTAAGTTTTATGTTTATCAAAGGTTAGAAAAACAAAAATAAAGCTTGAAAATATTAGGGTAGGAATTTCAGCCCCTCTTAATTAGGTAGTGAGAGTAAGCAAGGTTTTGTATTGTTCTTGCCACTTTTATTGTATTTTGTTGTATTGTAAGGTATATGTATCCTGATTTCTTTAAAAGGAATAATATAAAATAACTATTGATGTTTTTGACAAGAGATCAAAATGCTTTTGCATAGTTTGAGAGAGTGAAACGTTAAAAATTAGATGAACTTGGTGGAAGCTGAAAAGTTTTGCGCTCGAATGCGAAAGAAAATGGAAGAATGAAACTGACGTGGTGCAGGCAAAAACCCAGGCTGATAAATTGAAAAATAAAGAGTAACAATTAGTTATCGGATCGGGGAGGGTGGTGGCGACGGCCAGGCTTAGCAGGGGGAGGGTTCATATCAGGCAAAAAATATTTCTTTTCCCCACCCCTTTTTCCAAGTTTTTAAACTGTCGAAACAATCCACGTAATATTGATCTGATACAAAATGAGCCGGTGAAGAATGGAAGGTCTTGAGAGAGAAAAAATCCGACGCGTCCTATCAATCAACTTCAACCGTTCATTTTTTCGTGTGGCAGTTTCCGGTAATTTTCGTGGAAATTGCCAACTAGACTGTTATGGCCGATACGCTTCCTTCTAGCCACCGTTGAACGGGTGATAAAGATGGGAAAGCGATACGAGAGTTGTTCCGACTGAATTAACTCTTATGTCGAGGTTCCTCAGATTCTCCTGCCGGAAGGCGGATCCGCGTCCTATCTCACACACACTAATTCCCACGCGAGGTAACACCCTCCGACAATATTCACAACCACGTTGATGAATGGGTTGAACCACGATAAAATATTAAAAAAGGTTGGATCTACCGCCAACCTGTAAGGGAAACCAGGAGGTCGAAATAGTGAAACATCGTACAGAACCAGATTTTATATTTATAACAATTCGTTGGAACAATTTTAGTTAATAAAATTGTGCAATTTCCAGTATTAATGGTCAGTTATTTTGGCCTGGCGTACCCATTGCTAACGAGGACTGTTCCCAACTATTTTCCAAGCTGAGAGCCATACAATACAACTCTGTGCACATGAGTTGACAAAGATTAAAGTGAGACGTGCACCAATCTACATATTTTTGTACAGTCTGGCATCTATAAAAGAGATAAATGTATATGCTTTTAGTTCCAAACTACACTGGGAGTGATTAAATTGATTAATGAGAACCACAACTAGGTGGACCGGAGTGTGTCCTTAAGTTGGAACTGGAAAATTGGCTTGAGAAAGGAAACTCAAGCACTGGACAAAAGCACCAGGTATGAAGCAACCTAAGAGTAAATCTCTCAAAAAGGAAGGCGAAGTAACTCCTCTCTCTCTCTCTCTCTCTCTCTCTCTCTCTCTCTCTCTCTCTCTCTCTCACTCTCTCTCTATCTCTTAGCAGGCATTTGAGGAAAATTATAGGCCTCTATACCGGCCACTGCCCTTTTAACTACACCCTGAAGATGGGCACAGCAAAGACAGAAACGTGCCGACTATCAGGAGGAACCAGAGTCTATGGCAAATGTCATTTGTGAGCCCGGTTACTGTAAAGCCACTTCGGTAAGGCAATTGTTACACCAAACGAGGTGCGCCAAGAGACAACGATGAAAGTGCTTAGTATTATAGGAAAAATTGCACTTTCCAAGGTGTGGTTATAATTTATAAGGGTTCCACAACAGACATATAGGTCACAGTGGAAGGGCTTTTTAAACAGAACAGGATTTTTAAAAACTTTATTCAATCCCCAAACCTCAAGAAAGAAAAAAAAAGCTTCCCATACACTCAGACAGTTAGGCATCTATAAAGGCACGAAATAATACTTTTACACTGAAGTAAAAAAGGCAAAATCACTTGAATTTCCTATTCCGAAATAGGCGCTAGAGAAACAAAGATTGGTGATGAGCAAAGAAACTTATGAAACATTGTGTGCACTCTGTACTTTATTAAAGAAAAGTAAATCTTCCAAGAAAACTATTTAAGTTCGGACATAATGTATGAAAGTTTATATGCAAAAGGCAGAATCCCTTCAGGTCGGCCTGCAGTGATTCTCCCTTAAAGAATGTTGCAGCTGTCTTTTGAAATAAACGTTAATTACCGCCCGTTTCAACAAGGAGTCTCTTGTTTTCCTAAGATATTCAGTGAAGAAAGACAGATTTCCAAATGAGCTTCCTCCCCCTGCAGGATCGTTGTTTAGGCACTCTACTAGTCTTGAGTCATTAGAGTCAAAAAGGGGACCTGAATGAGCCTCCCCCGCTTTTCCACGGCAGGTCTTCACCCGGTATTTGTCCGCGACGGGGGGAAATGAGGGGGTGTAAGTGAGCGCTTTTCCCCCGCCTTACTTTACTTGATTACCGACTTTTCTCTTTTAAAGGGATTTCAACTTTCTGTCACATCAAACAAAAACCCCTTTCAGGAAGCGATATTTTCTCCCAGCTGACTCCGCCATGGACCTTTACGTTTACATTAATTATGGCGCGATTCTGCACCCCTTTCCACCATTCAAGCACCAAAAGCACCATTCAACAAATCAAGGTACATTGGAGGTGAAAACAAAATTCAACAAACACCTCTTAAATGTGAAGTGAAAAAATAAATAAATTTACACTACTTTAAATTCACTAATTTCGTGGTCCGCTTGACCAATTAAATCATTACAATTAATTAAGGTTTTTAGTTGAGATGAAAAAAAGTTAATGGCACGAGCGGGATTCGAACCCACGATCTTCGGCTAGATACGCCGCTGCTCTACCACTTGAGCTATCGTGACCTCGTGAAATCCCGCTTGTGCCATTAACTTTTTTTCATCTCAACTAAAAACCTTAATTAATTGTAACAATATAAACTACTTTAGAAATTAATAGTCAAGAGAAATATTTATATTTTATCTTATAAACTATACCGGTATATTAAATTTAACAGAATTTTTTGTAAGGAGGGTGGTCTAATTCAAAAAGTTCACTTCGCATCTTTATGATCCATAACATATTAAAATAAGTGTTGAACACAAAATGAAATTTATGATCCTCCTACATCTTATGAGGTTATCTAACCGAACGCTGCCAGAGTGAGATGTGGCAACGAGTTCTCAAAAGCCACCGTCCCACAATGGAGAATTCTTTGTCCCTTTATACAATTTATACTGCTGAACATCTGTACACCTAAGACCATCATCATCATCTCGAACGCGGAGGATACCAAATATTATCCTCTACCGCAATCCTATCCATGCTACCTCCAACATCCAACACCTTGGCCTTATCGAAGACTGGTGCAAGAAGAGTAGGACAATGAATGAAGAAGAATGTACTCAGTGTTCGTTTTATTGAAAAACCAGTCAACAGTCTTGCCTTCATGTGTACATCATCAACAAAAAGACACCGATTTCCATCCAAGCCAAATACTTAACCCAGAAACACACTTACCCGATGCTACGCCATGCGATGCTACCCGACGCAAATCCAAACTCCGATTTTCCATAAGGTTGCATTACCCCCGTGCACATCTACCCGACCTATGCCACGCTAACCTACCCGACGCTCTGCGATCCCCACTGTCCAGATTTTCGTCGGGTCGCATCGAGTACAGTCGAAGACAAAAGAACCGGACACTCATATTTTTATTCAAACTACATGTATTATTGTCGTTATATTAATTACAACATACTTATTTTAATATAAACCAAATTAACTGTGATTAAAAATTAATTAGTTTTTATTTAAAAAATTAATTTTAATGGTTTGGTAGAAAATTAATCAAAACACCGGAATACGATTTTTTGATATAATGAATTTAACTAACAATTTATTGTACTCGCTTCGGCGGTACATATACTAAAATTGGAACAATTTATTACACGGTTTTGCTCATAAAATTTAATTAACAATTTATTTCATAGTTTTGCTCGTAAAATTACACCATTTTGTAATGTCGGGTAGCATCAGAACAGGACACTCATATTTTTTGTAGTTTATTTCAAACTAAGTACATGTAATTTTGTCGTTATATTAATTACAACATGTTATTTTAATGTAAACCAAATTAAACGAGATCAAAAATGCATAAGTTTTTATAAACATTGTTTAATTATGATGGTTAGGAGTAACTTTATTTAAAACAATTAAGTTTAACAAACAATTTATTAGATGGTTGTGCTCATAAAATTTAACTAACAATTTATTACAAGGTTTTGCTCAAAATAGTGCATTAAGAACAAAAGATGCGTTGCGATTGTGATAGTGATTATTGTGATAAACGCTGTGGACTGTACGCGACGTGTGCTTGCGTCGGATAGATGTGCACACCCCACCAAAACGTAGCAAGGCGTCGGGTAGCATCGGGTAAGTGTGTTCCTGGCTTTAGGACTGCATTTAGACAGCAGATTGACGTGGAATCTCCACACAACAGTTTAACAGAAGACTTGACCGTAAACGACAAATTAACCTTGACATTGTTGCGACCACTTTGGACATACGGAGTGAAACTGTGGGGTTCTGCCAATACATCCAACATCCAGCGCATTCAGTCCTTCCAATAAAAAGTCCTCTGACAATTCGTCAAAGATACTTACCATGTCACTAACCTCACTATCCACAACGGCCTCAACATTCCTTTTGTTAACGATAACTAATCCGTTCAGGATTCCAAACGTTTCACTCCACCCTTTCGATCCATCCAAATCCTACTGCTCGAGCCTTCTCTTCACATCCCCATGCCGAGAATCCGCCAACGTCGCCTTAATGACGGCCTTGAGACCGCCTTGCTGTTTAATCCCTCCTCACGCTGAGTGCCAGTAAAAGCTGGTTTCTCACGGCTTGTGCCCTCCGGGTGCAGCCATTAGTGTGTTTGTGATGATACCGTGTGAAAAAAGTAGTATAGAATAAATACACTGATGGACAAATTTAATGCACCACTCAATTTATTTAGTTTAAAATTGAATCCATTATCTTTCTATATTAGTTACAGGTAATTGCTACATCAAAATAAACAGTAAATAATGCTATGTTTACTTTTCTACTGATTAAGCCCGTTAGCATAAAAAGTTGTATTATGCCCTACCATTCTGCTACGTCTAAAAATCGCTGTAAGTTAATCTTTTTTCCTCATTGATATCATTTGATATTATCCTTATACTTAAATGTGTGGTATTTAGTGACCGTTAGTTATTGATTATTTGGAGATGGTGAGATGCGGTCTGGTGTGACGTAGGTTTTAAAAAAACATTTTCTTTATCGTGCCAACGTTTCGATCTTTATTGAGATCATCTTCAGGGCCTGGGATTTATAAACATTGTTTAAATTTTACAAATACATGTAGGATGGGAAAAAATGAATTTATACAATGCAGGAAATTTTAGATTCAAAGTATTTGTACTCACTGAAAGTGTTTGTTTTCTGTGTAGATGTGTCATTCTTGTGTGTCGTGTTGAGAGTGCCAGTGAAATATTGATGTTTTATGTCTATATATGTTGGATTTTGAAGGGGCGGGAAAGGAAGTCGGGATAGAAAGGAATTTTTATTTGAGGAGTCGGCTTCTTTGAGACGAAAGGTGCGGACAATGGGGAAAAATTGGTGCGGTTCGGTCAGATTACCCTTTCATGAAAGGATTATATAGGTGGGGATAATTAGGGAAAGGAAAGTCAAATTAATGAAGAATTAGACTATGTAGAAACGATTGTTTTATATGTTATATTATATGTTTTGTGTGATGTGATGATATATGTGTGTTTTGTACTCGCTTCGGCGGTACATATACTAAAATTGGACGATATATGTGTGTTATCGATATTGAATTTGATTAATGATATTGGCGTTGCTGCGACTGAGTTTACTTGTGTCTGTTCTGTAATTGATGCTGTGTTAATCTCTGTTGATGTAAACCATTTCTAAAAATTTACATTTATGCTTGTTTTGTTATGTGTGTAATATTTTTGGACTGTTGAAGTCGAAATTGTGTTGGTGTTCAAAATGGTGGGTACCTAGTGCTGTAGGTTTTTGTTTGGTTTTTTTTGCAATCATAAAGCAACATATTTATGATAATTTTTTTTCAGATCATACATGTATTTGAAAAATTCAAACTATGTTTATAAATCTTAGGCTCTGAAGATGATCTCAATAAAGATCGAAACGTTGGCAAGATAAAGAAAATGTTTTTCTAAAACTAGACTGCATGTCAGATCCACAAATAATCTTATACTTAAATTATTTTCAATGGCTCAAGTCAGGCATTTGAGTGAGTATGGCAGAGTCAGGGTCATAACATTATTAGAGGAAGGATACAGCCAGCGCGAAGTCGCTAAAAGTCTAATTGTAGATCACTCTACAATAGAAAGGGCTCTTCGGCGCATCAGAGAAACAGGCAGGACATATAAGTCAGGAAATCAATCTGAACAGTTCAATTTCCTAAAACTCATAAATAACTGAAGAATTCCTTGGGGCTTGAAGGAAGAAAAAACTAGAAAACAGACACAAAGCACTGTGGAAAAGATGCAACTGCAATCTTGAAAGTGGTTGAAAACATGGTGACGATTGGGCTCTCAAAATAACAGATCTTATATATGAGTAGAGATTTGGTAGCCCTTGAGAACCACCGGTTTTGCCAAACAAACCTCAACCAGGCTCCTCTATCTTACAGGAATGCCGAGGAAAAAACGTCAGTCAATAAGTAATTTATTCATTTCGGCAAGAAAAGTTTGAATAGTATCAATTATTTCGGAACTCCTGGACAAGATAAAAGAACGACCCCAACCTTAAAGTGTACCAATTACTTGTTGGAAAAGTATGAAGACATTTTATCATCCAAACACACGACTGTCTGTTTTAGAAAAAAAGACAGCCAAATTCGGCCAGAAACGAGAAAGAAAGCACAGATTGTCAAGCAAAAATAATACTTGTGATGAAGACGGCTAGTAAAGTCATTAAAGTTATACGTGAATTTTTAAGGCATAGGGCATACCATAGGTGTAACCTCACCGCTATTCAATAATCATCGATCTCACGTTACGGATCGCAAGATTACAAGACCGCAGGATCGAAAGATGACAAGATCGCAAGGTCACAACAGTGTAGGATCACAAGATCTCAAAAAATCTCACCTCAAGATCACAAAATTCAAGATTCATAGATCAAGATAACATCGCAAATCTCAAGATTAAACGATGGCAAGGTCATAAGAACACAAGACCGCAGGATCTCAAGAGCACAGACACTATCGTTAGATCATAAGATATGCACAACAATCTTTTTACGAAACCCGGTTCATAAGAAGTGGCGGATACGTCACTATCCCATCCAGGTCCGATATTTTGGAGTGTAGAATCGCTAAAAGAGTTAGTTCCAAATCCCTGACCCACCAACCTGATCGTCCTTTGTCGAGTGCCATTTCTACCAAAGAGAAAATTCTCAATTTCAAGTTTAAACCATCAAGATTTCAAAAATCAAGATCACAAGGTCGCATGATCGCAAGATCGGGCAGAAAGGCGAAATAAAAACATTTTTAAAAAACACGGAAAATTTTAACTTTATAAGAACCATTTGAGCGAAACCAGGACCTCATAAGAAGTGGATACGTGTCCGATATTTAGGAGTGAGTGTAGAATCACTAAAAAAGTTTGTTCCAAATCCGTGACCCACCTTACACAATTGAATGCAAGTTTTTTTAAATATTTGAATGCCACTTTCCTTTTATTCAAGATTATTGTAATGCCGGGGTTTTTGTTTGTAGTTCGCTCTTTTAGAGCTATTGTATACCCCTTTCTTTACTTTACTTTTATGAATTTCATAATGGTTTTCCGGCTCCGTAGGATTTTCACCAGTGTTGCCACATCGAAAAGGTTTTTCACCAGAAGGAACGGTTAACAAATGTATCGCGGTTTCCCCCTGCCTCTTTGAAGAATCTACACGTCCTTTTTACATTGGTACCGATCTCCTTCCAATAGATATCGAATTTGCCATCTCCTGTTATGAATCCCGGTATGGTTCTGAGGTTATTCACGTTCCCTCTTGTGCATTCTAAAAGGTCGTTTTTCTTTATGCCTTCTAGGAGATTTCCGGGGTTGTTTGTGGTCTGGGAGAGATCTCCGACCTCGAGATAACAATATCTTTCACACCCCACTTTACTACGAATCCAACCGACGACCCTTTCGCCCCGCTTTCAACGGATTCCTATTTCAAGCCATCAGCTAATATATTTAACTTTTAGTTGCCGTTATAATTTTGTTATTAAGCGTTTAGAGGAAGAAGGAAATTAACTTTATTCAGGAGTTTAAAGCCCCATGAATAATAATATAACAAACAATAACATAATTGAGCCGCATCTAGACTCGAGCCCAACCCAAATACAAAACGGCAATTACAATTACAACATGACAAAATATATACATTATAAACATAAACTAAAAATGTACTGCACATACAGGATCGGGCCAAGGTTCCTTGGGGGACTCCTCATTTTACCGAAATATTAAAAGAACGGAATGTTCCCTAACTGACACGGGAATTGATCAGTCGGTCATGTAGGAACGGAGGATGAGGAAAACTGTACTGGGAGAATATTCTTGTTTCCACAGTAAACCGGATGCCATACCTGTCGAATGCCTGTGATACATCTAGGAAGACACCCGAGCAATACTGTTTTCGCTCAAGAGAAACGGCAATAGTGTCTACCATATGGTGCAACTATGGCACAGTAGAGTGAAGTGAGCGGAATACAATTTGTTGGGACGGTAAGGTTGTTGCATCCTGAAGATGCTATTCAACCATCTCCATTACCTGTAATGATCAATGAGCTGTTTTCATCTGCAACAGTTAAGCGCTTGAGGTTTTCTCAGCATATGATCAGTACGCCAATCTTTAGCCAGTTCAACAGCGGCTTTCGTTAGGTGTCCTTGGTGAAGTTTTAGTTTTCGTTCAAAAAGTTCAAACCGTGTAAATGCATCAGCAGTACCGCCAGTGAAGCCCGCGATAACTTTATCATTATAAAGGCGGCGCACTTTACGGACCTTTCATGACGGTATTACCCATCGTCGCCTGTCCATCACCACCGTTAATCTTTTAAGGAGGAGTTTTTCAAGGATTTTCGCTAGAACGGAATGAAGACTGATGGAGGTGGAATTGAAGAAACTAGCCATGTCTTACTTTGCAGACAGTAAGGATTAAATTCTGACTAAAGGCAAAAAAGAAACCTGTGGAGTAATAGAAAGGCCAATCAGGCCCCGCTCTACTGATTACAAGACAGGGTGTTGGACCTGTGTAGCATACCAGCCCACTGAAGAGAGGGTCCCAGTATCCTATGGCTAGAATGAAGATATTTAAAGACTTAACAAATACAGGTACCGTAAAACAGACCTCATGTAGGTATTTTCTTTACTAGCATGCTAAACTTTATATAACTAAAATATTAATCCTAGGGATTTACTCAGGTGATATATCAGGTATCATGACTTCAAAAATTTGCAACCCCAGCAATTTTGAATAATCACATTATCCACTTTCGTACGTGAGCGGATCTGAACGTGTCTAACATGCCTCACGTGACCCAAACGGATTTGATCATGTTGGAATCGAACTGAGCCGTTTGTAGTGCAGAAACTTACCAGTCAAAATGATCAAACCTAAATAAACTACCAAGGGTAATTTGCGCATTTTGATTGGGCCTTGGGCAGCTATTCTCTATGGTCTTCAATCTACATCTTCATTAATGTCTGTGCCAGACAGGCTTGTTCCTAGAAGAGGTCTGTCACTTAAATTCGGAACTGTAGACTTTGTACGAGCAGCCCAGAAACATAGAATCAACTTTTTGTGGCATATGGAAAGCAGCTAGAGAACCCCTCAAAAACATTGTCAAAGGATCATTGGTGGTATCTCTGACTACAGTTCAGAATACAGCCATCTCTTTTATAGAATAGAGGCCGTTTTGAATGTTTGTACCTAAATCGTTCATGTGCCCCTGGCTCAGGACTTGACTCCGATACTCCAAGGCCCTTTGTGGTTGGAACCGCTATTCTCGCAAAACATACTAAATAGATTCATCATATTTAGTGGTCTATTGACCAAATTACTTCTTTCATTTAATTAATCGTTTTACGTAAGGTTTTTTTGCTTGAAATGAAAAGGCTAAAATAACTCAAGTGGTTAGAGCAACGGCGTGTTGAGCCGAAGGTCGTGGGTTCGAATCCCGCTCGTGACAATAGCTTTTTCATTTCAACCAAAAAATCTTACATATACTAATAGAAATTATTTCATACTAGGTCTACTTGCGATAGTAGACAAAATATACCATTTCGAGAAATAAAAAATAGCAAAGATGTAAAATAAACTATGCGTGTTGAACTAGGCCTTATCGATGAAGTTTTCAACTCAAACGATCTTGGCTTCTCTGTGTGCTTTAAAAATCGAGGTCCAAAGGTAGAAAGAAAATAAATCCGGCTTGGATAGGTAACGACATTACCGATGAATAAAGGCGGAAGCCGTAAGCTTCCGTTGTTGGCGTGGGCGAGGAGGGACTTAAGAAAAGCAGGAGTATGGGGCGGTTGTCATTTAGAAATCAATCTCTTGGAAAAGATGGAAAATCGCTGTCATAGGTTTTTCGATAGAAATATCCTTTGGTTTCTTTTTCCGTTACACATACATACCAAGTAATAGTTGGAATCTTCCTTGTCCTCCTCAAAGGGAAAACATAAAATCATTCGCGACAGGTCAATATGGCGATTCCTATGAGGATTGTAATTTGAACAAAATTTAGAATAACTTTGCAGTGGAGTAAAACATGCAATACGTACCAGCATAAAACGATAAAATATGTCTTACTAAAGTCCTTACCTGCAAAAATCAAAATTGATTACATTTTGCGTAAAATCAATCAATATAATATTCATATATGTAAAACATAGTTTTTTAGAATTTTTTTTCTTTTTATTAAATTTATTTATTAAAACTGGTCTTATTAGACATCTTATTAGTTTACAATAATATTATAGAATAAATAAATGTTTACATTCTTATAAACCCATTGGTACAATAAGATTTACTTTTCACTATTCACTTTCAACTACACAAGTTCATATGGCTTTGTTCTTTTTAATCTTCTGACCATGTTTCGGTTATGTAAGAGTTTGGTCGCTTCCGTTCTGGCGTGGCGAACCTGGTGTTTGGCGGCAAATCTTTGTCTTTCCGCCGTGACTTCAGGTATCTTAAGATCCCTATGTAAGTCCTTATTCCTTATGTACCAAGGTGCATTGACCATGTTACGTAAGATTTTATTTTGGAGTGTTGTATGATTTTGATATTGCTGTGTTTGGTACAACCCCATAGTTGAATACCATATGTCCACATAGGCTTTATGACTTGTTTATATAATAATATTTTATTTTGTATAGCAAGATTGGAGCCACGTCCTATCAACCAGTATAGTTGTCTATACCTTAAACCTATTTCTGTCCTTTTTTTCTTCACGTGTTCTTTCCATCTCAGCTTGGCATCTAAGGTCATTCCCAGATATTTAGCTGTATTGCTGTATGGTATAGTAGTTCCATCGATTATGAGCGACGGAACATGGTCCACCTTTTTGTTTGTAAAGATTATATGAACTGATTTATGTTGATTTAGCTTGATTTTCCATTTTTTTGTCCATTCGTTTATCTTATTACATGCATTTTGGAGGATTTCGGTTGAGTGGGTTATAGTCGGTCCTATTGATATCACCGCTGTGTCGTCTGCAAAAGTTGCAATTTTTACTCCATCTATTTTCGGAAAATCACTGGTGTATAACAAGTAAAGCAGTGGACCTAATATGCTACCTTGTGGCACTCCTGCATTTATTGTTTTTAATTTTGAATATTGATCTTCTTGTTTGACTCTAAACAGTCTGTCAGTTAGGTAGGAACTGATAATATCGACATACTGCTTTGGTAGCATACCTTTTAGTTTATTGATGAGTCCTTCGTGCCAGACCTAATGTTTTTTTAGAAAATAAAACGATTTTTTATGTAGTGATGTATTTTTGAAGATTCAACTGAATTTTGGTTTACTGGTCATTGTCATTACATTCTTTAGCTAATAACTTCGATATTTCATTGACGTCGGCTTTTATCCTGATATCTGACTCGTTTCCGAAGCTAACTCTGAAGCAGGGGTCAGTTGTCCAATTCTTCTGTTAAGTCACTGTCCCTTAAGTCTTGTGTGAGAATTCAACGTCAGTCTACTGTCTGGGTAAAGTAAGTCTTTCACTTGCATACAAATCCTCCTCTTTGTTATTATACATTGTAAGGCAAGTCTGTTTTTTTGATTTGTACACTGAGTACATTACTTCATTCAGTCTTGTTGTCCACTTTTTGCATCGGTCTTCGATAAGCTCAAGGTGTTTTTGGATGTTGGAGGTAGCTTCGAGTTACTAAATTCGAATTGTATGTTTTTTCGTGCCGGATTTCGTGATGTTTGATTTTCTAAAGATGTCGAGACCCAATATCACTTTCCGAGTCAAACTTGGAACTACTAAAGCTTTTTGATACCTCGTCAACTTGTCTACTGTAATTTTCATTATAGCACAACGTGGACTGGTATCGTTTGGGAGTTAAAATAACTGTGGTATTGTACGGTATGGTGTCAATTTTTTTTTAACTTTTTCGATAATGTTAAAATATTCATTTTGAATGCAGCAGACTGCTGCCCCCCGCATCTAGAAGAGTCTTAGTGTGAAATTTATTAAGAGATACTTACGCTTATTTCGCTAGAAAAGATATGGGTTTTAGGTCCCAGTGTCCGTCGCACTATAAACCCAAGTATTAAGATTAATTAAGGTTTTTAGTTGAGATAAAAAAGTCAATGGCACGAGCGGGAGTCGAACCCACGATCTTCGGCTTGATACGCCGCTGCTATACAATTTGTCGTCGATAATCCAATCCGATTACACGACATTTGAAAAATGGCAAAAAGGAGGGAAAATTCAAAAGGTGCGGTTGAGACGGGAAGTTGGTGTCCGAGTGGATCGAAGTCACGACAGCTCAAGTGGTAGAGCAGCGGCGTATCTAGCCAAAGGTCGTGGGTTCGAATCCCGCTCGTGCCATTGACTTTTTTATCTCAACTAAAAATCTTAATTAATTGTAATATATTAATTGGTCAAGCGGACCACGAAATTAGTGAATTTAAACAAGTATTAAGGTTTTTCTACTTCGTTTTCGTGCTTTGTTTTATCATTTTTTGTGTCGTCCTTCATGTCTTTTTGGATATCCCATCGACCGGACCGGGAAACTGCTTCTTTGTTTCTCACCTGTTTATTTGTGCAGGGTGATAGAAAGCGTGTATTCCAGTTCGGGTTCACGGATTTTTGGATTTGAGAAGGCTCTTTTCCAGGAGTATTAATTAATTCCTTAAAAACAAATGCCATAAAATAAAAAGAATTTTTCTTAATATAAATTTAATTAACCTGTGGGAACTTCATCTCTAATTTGAATTCAAAACAAACATCAAAATATCAACCAAATCAAATCAAAATAAAATAAATTAAAATAATTATTTTTCAAACGTCCCTTACCAAATACCAAATTATTAAAATTAAAATTTTCAGATTTAAAAAAATCAAACTATTGTGCCTTCTCGAAAGCTCCTCGCTCACCTGACCTGAGGTCCAATCAGCACCGCCGCGGAAGAGGACGCTCTCATACACGAAGACTAACCACCCCCAATATTTTAAAATCTATCATCGGGGTTTTACGCGGGCTCGTGACCATAGACCAACCTCCTTTTACTACAAAATTTATTTGTAGATGTGTGAATGATGGCTTTCTAATAAAAATAATCTTCAAGTAAGCTGCAGTACACACGGAATATATATAATAGTTACCATCCATCTATACAATTTTCATATGAAAATGAAGAAAATGGATCAATAGTATACTTGGGTGTAACAGTAAAAAGAAGTCCAAGTGATACCATTGTTACGGATTGATACATCAATGCTGTAGGTTTTTTACTACACATCCAAAAATACATATGTAGAAAAGATTAGTTGTGCAAGGAACCTGATTTCTAGGGTGTTTACACTTAGTAGTAAAATGTTTGGGAAAATTAAGATTGTTGATATTCTGCAGAAGAATAATTTCCGAAAATCATTATCCAAGCGCTTAATTAATCAATTTTTTGTTCTCGAAAGACAGCTCGATGGCACTGAAAAACACCTTCTGAGTCTGTGGTCAGAAGATCTATTACTTATGTACCTTATCTATCAAGCGAGGTAAAAAATTCTATTTGCAAGATGTACCTGGTATTAAAATAATCAACAAGTTCACGAGCTTTCGTGGTGCGCTTGTCCAATTAATGTGTTTCAATTAATTAAGGTTTTTAGTTTGGATAAAAAAGTCAGTGTCGAACATACCCCCCGAGCGGGATTCGAACCCACGACCTTCGGCTAGATACGCCGCTACTCTACTACTTGAGCAATCGTGGTCTGTGACTTCGATCCATTCGGACACTAACTTCCCAACTTTTGAATTCTCCCTCCTTTCTGCCATTTTTCAAAAGAAAAATTCAATTCGAGAATTCGAGAGAAGAATCAAGAGTGACTTTGTTGACTGTTGAAAGTTTTACTTACCAGGCTTGATTTATTTAAAAGGTTTTGACGTTTGGGCTGTATTAATGTGTTAATTAGAAAAAAACACTAGTTTGCCTATTACAAAAATACATGTTTAATATTAAATAACGGACAATTCCATGAACTCTAAACAAATAAACTTTTTTTTGTTATTCCACGTGCGGATGGAAACGACTGGACTTATTTCCAGAGTGTGTCTGAAGTTTCCTCTGTTCTCTCCGGAAAAGAATTAAAACTTGAAACCGAATGAATTTACGGCTCGGACGTGAAGAGCAACGCGCTGAAAACAACTCGAAACCCTTTCTCGAGTAATTTCCATTGAAAACGCGCTACGTTATTTAATATTTTGCACATCTCTGCCCTTTTGAGAAAAAGCACCACAGAAATGCCAAATAGTTGTCAACGCCGTGAATTTTGTTTATAATTTATGCCACCATTGCACGCCGTTTGGTATATAGTTTAAAGTGTTAAAACGGGTTCCATTAAGTTTGGAATTATATTTCAGATATTTCCAACCCAATTAGTTGAGCTTTCAAAGGTTTTATGACGATAATCCGATTTTTAAACACCCACCTTCTTAGACGAAATGCGCCAAATACCTTGTTAAGAGCTCCTGGCGTAGCCTTATTTGGGATAACATCGAGGGAAAATACTGAAAAGGGTGGAATTAATTGCCTTATCACTTTATTTTACAAAAATTTTTAAACCTTCAAATCAGATAGTCTAATGAAATGGAACTTGTACCACTTGAGGGCGGGAAGATTATAAATGATATCAAATTATTTAAAGAAGTTTGAGGGTTTGTTACTTTCATTCGGTAAAGAAAACAAAAGAATGTGCGATAAAAAAATTCCGCTTGATTCAACCCTAGTCGGTTTAATCTCAGTTTGTTACTGAACTAAATTTAGCTTCAATTGCCGTTTTCCATTTCATCTTGAACCTGGTTCAGATGACTAAGCTCGTTCAACTTCGAACGTAAGTTAAACCTAGTTCAAAGTTAACCCTTTTGGCACAATTTTGTATTAGAGCAAGACCAACATTAGAGCAATTTGGTTAAAAATTTAGGGGGAAATCCCATAAGTTTAGTCATAGAGAGATAAGATTGGCGCCGTATAAATCAGTGTTGCCAATACAAGGGCAACAACACAAAAGGGACTGCGCTGGTCCCATTTTTTTTTTTGATACCAAGGACTGGAGGAGTTCCCTCCTGAGCACTGCAGCTGAGCTGTACCAGCTTATTGTACTTTATCCCTGGCTCCATATTTTGGGGAAGGGCTCGCAACACAAATGTGAACTTGAGCCCCTGTTATATTACTGTTCTTCCATCGAAGAAACTCATTTAGGGTCGCTGAGATCCGATCCCGCCCCTTCGATTGATGTGTGCCATGTCAATTTCTTTCAATTGCGGCCACCGGTCCCCTTAGGCGTCAGAAAAGTCTCGAGGCGACGGTGGGGATCGAACCCACGACCGCGGGATCTTCTAGCCGAGTAGTTAACCACTCGGCTACCGCGGCCCCCCGCGCCTGTCCCATACTCAGGGATATCCTGTTAACCTTAAATAAAATTGATAAAGTTGCCAATAGTCTGAAGCAATTTTAAAAGAGTTATATTATAAACTGGGTATGTTTATGTTTGGCAAATATAACAATCAACAACATTACAGCCGTTTTGGAGATAGAAGTTTCCAAGATGGAGATATTATATTGGCGGAAAAAAATCAGTGCTGCCATTACACGGGATCCGATTGAAGGGAAAACACTGCAGCCCCTTTGAACTCATGGCTAGCTAAGCTTTAATCAACGTACTAAATTACTTAAAACTAAATTTGGTGTTGCTTTGAGGCAGCGTTGGGCAAGAGAGGGGTAAGCGAAGTTCATTTAAATAATATAACTTGTATGTTGTTTAAAATTGAACTTTTGAACAACAAATCAGTTTATGTCCCCATGTTTCAATAAAAATAAACTTTGGGATGCAAATAATTGATTGTTCTTTCTTGTACATAGTTCTAACTCTCTATTTTTGCCTAATCATAAACAAATCCGGCAATTTCTATTTCGTTTACGATTAAATTCACTGTTTTTTTCTCTTGCGTATTTATATATATTCTTCAAGACGCGTCATCATCAGGCCACGAGGTTCCTTCTTTGAATTTGGTTCCAATTGTAAATGAGGTTCAAGTGAACCCAGTTTAAACTGTGATTGGTGATCCGTTTTTCAATCTAAAGCAATTTTTCAACTATAAAAGTTTTTCAACTACTCAATTCATATAATGAAAGTGACCCCAGGGGTAGGGATATGGATAAAAAAAAGTGGCCACACGGCCTTCTGAACCTCGACCCGAGAAGTTCTCCTCTGTTTTTTATATATAATTCACTGACCAGTTTCAGATTGTTAATATTTTCCATAGCCTTGCCAGCGGCTCCTTAGTGTAGGATCTTGCTTTGGGGCTTTTCCTGCCTAGTTGCAGGAATCAACGTATACATAAACCCTCAAAGCAACATAAAACATGTTATGCGGTCTCCCCTTCTTCCTGACAGTATCTGCACAGTGTTTCTTCTGTCTGTACTCCTTTCCGGTGCATGTGCCTTTTTAGGCGGCAGCGCCGCCCTGTCAGGAATCAGAAGCTGGTTCTTTTGCGGTTATCGTACAATTTCTTTTTAAGTCTAGTAGTCACCTTCTATGAATCTTAATGTACCTCATGCCTGGGGTTTTGCACGTTTTAAGGATCCATTTTTGTAGGTGTCCTTTCTGTGACAACATGCTAGGCTACAATAGCGTTGGGGACACTAGAGCTTATGAGCTTTAAAAATGCTGCAAATAATCTTTGAATGTTGGGACTGTTCTGAACGTGACGAACTTGCAACACGCCATCCGTTGCGGTGTTTGAAGACTCTAATTTGTTGGGTATATGGTCAAAGGCTGTTTACGGCCTTTGAACTTTAGACCAGCAGGCCGGTGTTCGGTCCAATTTTGCCTCGACCTGTCGCAGTTGTGAAGTAGTATTCGATAAGTGACCATTGTGCTGCATTTGGCTTTGCTTAATCGCTTTGTTACAAATGGAAAATAAGCTCTTTTCTGCGGTGGTGGTTAGGATCAGCCGTGCCTGAATGCATCGTCACTATCAGTGCATGGGGACGGGTGGCGTTGTGGTCGCTTCTGACGATGCTGACCATCCCGCTCCGACAAAGGTAGAACAATATATTCTGGCCCTCGTGCCACGTATTTGCCGTGACGGCGAAGACGATCTCACTCTCGCTTGTACTGTCACAGGATTCAGCCGTACAACGTATTGCGGTGATAGGCTTCTTTGTCTTTGGTACCCCGGCGAGGTTGTGCGAGGCAGGCAAAAGGCGGATTGCGTGTGAAAAGAACTCGATCTCTTTTTTCCTCTTATTAACTAACTATCCTTTTTGTTCTCCGACTTCCCAGCCCTGGAGGCTCGAGTGATTAGAGGGTTCGTGTGTGCGAGGGGAGAAAGGAGCCGTGACGAGATGCGAATTTTTATTTTATTTTTTTGTGAATTTATTTTCCGCCCGTGTGGTTTTGTTTTTTCGGAAGAGAGTTCGTTTATTATTTAAAACATTTCGGTAGAAATATTCTCGACTGTTCATCACAGTACATTGAAGGTCCATATTTAATATGTGCGATGAGGGAGTCTCCGAATTTTGTTTTGATTTGATCAAATCGTTGGATTTCATATGCTACTCCAACTCGAAGTTCGGATACATTTCCGATGCTGATGTCGTTTAGAAGTGAAGCAAACGAACTCTTGAAATACTGTACTGTAAACAACGTCTAGTCACGTCGCGGTCGCTCGCACACTCCGGTTCAAACAGAGTTTCAGTTTTCGTCGTGATTCGAGCGTGTAAACTTCCTTTGTGCTACTATTCGTGTAACAATAAATAGTATCTGTTTTCGTCTGAGATTACATTTATTATTCAAGATATGTAGATTTTACTTTCAAACCAGTTCATTATAACGTTTTATGAATGTTATCAATGAAAAAGCCATTGTCACGAGCGGGATTCGAACCCACGACCTCCAGCGCTGCTCTACTACTTGAGCTATCGTGACTTGAATCCACTCGGATTTTTTTCAATCCAACCAATACCTTACATAAAGATTAATTAATTGAAACAAGTTATTTGGTCAAACGGACCACAAAATATAATGGTTTTATTTGATTGTTAAATTAGTTTTTATGAACTTATTTTAATTTGTTTTCCAGAAATGACTGATAATAGAGATATACCCCTTAAACGGCGTTTTTCATGGCCCGCCGGTAGGGACACGTTCCATTCTGCTCAGCATCGCACGAATGTCAGGATGAAGGCGAAAATAAATTTATTTTAACAATCGGAATCTTTCCACAGCTTATTAAAACTAATGTACAGTAAATGTGGAAACACATATGCGACTATGTGTAGAGATTATTTGGAGACCGTGCGATGCGGTCTGATGTGACGTAAGTTTTAGAAAAAACATTTTCTTTATCGTACCAACGTTTCGATCTTTATTGAGATCATCATCAGGGCCGGGGATTTATAAACATTGTTTAAATTTTACAAATTCATCTAGGATGTAAAAAAATTAATATATAGAATGAGTGCCAGTGAAATATTCACGTTTTATGTTTATATACGTTGGATTTTGAAGGGGTGAGGAAGGAATTAGGGGCAGAAAGCCTTTTTTTTATATGAGGAGTCGGCATCTTTGAGCTGAACGGAGCCGACAATGGGAAAAATGGGTAATGGTTCGGCCTAATTAACCATTCAGGATTATATAGACGGGGATAATTAGCCTTTATCCCAGCCAAAAAAAAAGCCAAATTGATGAAGAATTAAACTATGTAGAAATTATTCAGAAATCGTGAGATGCGGTCTGGTGTGATGTAGGTTTCAGAAAAACATTTTCTTTATCGTTCCAACGTTTCGATCTGTATTGAGATCATCAGGGCTTCAGCTTTTCTGAAACCTACATCACACCAGACCGCATCTCACGATTTCTGAATAATTATCGATTAACGGTCACTAATCACCACACATTCCTATGTAGAAATGTTTGATGTGTGGAATGTAATGTTTGTTTTTATGTTGTATTATATGTTTTGTGTGATGTGACGATGATATATGTATGTTATCGATATTGAATTCGATAAATGATATTGGCGTAGCTGCGACTGGGTTTGCATCTGTCTCTTCTATAATTGATGCTGTGTTTATCTCTGTTGATATAAACCATTTCTAAAAAGTTACGTTTATGCTTGCTTTGTGCTGTGTGTAATATTTTCGGTTTGTTGAAGTCGAAATTGTGTTGGTGTTCAAAATGGTGGGTAGCCAGTGCTGTAGGATTTTGCTTGGGTTTTTTGCAATCATAGATATGTTGCTTTACGCTGTTATCCAGATATTGGGATATAATGCCGATGTAAATTGCCGGTCAATTTAAACCATTGATTTTGTACATTACGTCTGATTTATTTGTTACTGGTGTGGGATCTTTAATTTTGGAAAAAAGTGTGTGAATGTTTTATAGTTTTTTTAAAACTATTTTAAAGTTATCAGAAGAGCGAAATGTGTTTAATTTATGTGATAGGCCGTGAATGAATGGCATGGAAATGTATGTTGGTTTGTCTGTATTTGATAAATTTGATGTGCTATAGTGTTATAGTGTGTTATATATAGTAATAGCATATGGTGTTAGTGTTGAGTTGTAGTTGTTGATTATTCTGTTCATTATGTGTTTAGTCTAGTGATTGTTATGTACGATATGTTTGTATATGTTTATGTTCTTGTGGTGAAATGATTCATGGCTTCAGGGTAATAATTCTGTGTAGTAGCCCTTTGGCCGTGTTTATTATTGTGTGAAGAGGATGGTGTGATGTAAAGTTAAGGTTTTTTATACCAATCTGTGATTAATGTGCCATCTGGTTGTATTACGAGTCTAAAAATGGTGGTGTATCTATGTGTAGAGATACAACCATGGGGGCAAACAACCGAGGATGGAGAATTTAGTCTCGCTGTGCTATTTATTTGCTATGTATTTTATTTATCCACTGTGGTTCTTCATTTTCTAATAATGATATCCACTACGATGCCCGCTTAAAAAGAGAGTACATCCCGACCAAATGTAAATACTATATAAGTGGGAAGTTTATGGGCCGACAAACAGCTGAGGTCATCGCCGGCCCTCTGCGTGTCTTCCATCTTTTTCTTTTCTTTTGCGCATATTTTGTTTTAAACTGCAGCCATTTGAGCGTCTCGATCTGGTTACTGACTCTGATTTCAGATATATACTACGTTGATACTCTAGAATGCTAGTCTCTCGTTTGTACCTCAGGTTGTCAAATACAGAATAAAAACAAGACATACAATACATATTTATACATCACCACAAACATAGATCTCTGGTCACATTCATTCCCCCAGAGTACTCGATATTCCTCGGGGCGGGGTTATAAGCAACCCCTTCCTTTCACGCTAATAAATTACTTTTACTCTCCAGACGTCACACACTCACCCCAGAGTACTCGATATTCCTCGGGCAAAGCATGAAGAGTCGTAAAAAAAAAAACTGTAAATAATCCCAAATCGAAAACATGTAATGAGCCTGATAAAAGTGCCCTGGGTATGATTCTGAGCGAAGATCAAAATGTTGAGTACGAAAACGGTTTTTCTGGAAGATTGAATCATTCCTTATAAAGTCACATCAAATCTACGACTCGAAAATTATTCTTTATAGCAAAAGAAAAAGTAATCCATAAGATAAAAAATTGTTTACACATTTATAATTCGATTAAATATAATACACCGCGGATTGTACGATGACAAATCAGTTATGGGAAACCTTGGATGCCTTTTTCAAAACAAAAAATAAATCGGTTTATCTTGAAACGTCTTTTAAATGACGTTTTGAATAAAGCTGTAACCAAGTTGGAAAGGGAATTTGAGGAGGCCCAATTGAAGAAGAGCGGTTGGAGTCTTTTATCCGTCGATGGATTGAGACTGAAAATCAATAAATACACACCTTTGAGGGGAAATTCCTACATTCCTCTACCTATAACAATTGACTTAAAGAAGGCGTGCATAAATGTTAAAAAACAATGATAATTATTGCTGTAAATATGCTATTTTAGCTAAATTGGTACAGAATGATCTTCAAGGAACAGGCAAGTACGAAAATCTTGATCATCGTTATTACTTTTCCACCGCAAACTTCCCTGTAAGATATAATGAAATTAAGTACTTCGAATCCAGAAACAACATTTCAATAAACCCATTATATTTCGTGGTCTAATTGACCAAATAACTTCTTTCAATTAATTAATCTTTATGTAACGTATTGGTTGAAATGAAAAAGTTAGTGTCACGAGAGGGATTCGAACCCACGACCTTCGGCTGAATACGCCGCTGCTCTACCACTTGAGCTATCGTGACTTCGATCACACTCGTGACACTAACTTTTTCATTTCAACCAATACCTTACATAAAGATTAATTAATTGAAAGAAGTTATTTGGTCAATTGGACCACGAAATATAATGGATTTAATAAGTAAAATGAAGTATATCGTCACTAAGCTCTCCGTGGTCATTTCATTTGTCGCCGAGAATCGAATCCTGATTACACGATGTTTGAAAAATGGCAAAAAGGAGGGAAAATTCGAAAGGTTGTAGGTTGAGTTGGGGAGTTGTCCGTGTGGATCGAAGTTCAGCCGTATTCAGCCGAAGGTCGTGGGTTCGAATCCCGCTCGAAACACTAACTTTTTCATTTCAACCAATACGCTACACAAAGATTTCAATAAACGTTTTCGTATTAGATAATATAACTAAAATAAATATAAATTTGAATGTATTAAAAACAGAATTGCCAGCCCATCGAGATTTGTTACTTTTAACTGAGGATGTTAAATGCTGCATTATATATATATATATATATATATTAAACATTTTGAACGGCTTGTAAGAAGACAAATCACTAAGCATGATGGGAAAATGTTGATATGTAAAAGATATTTTACTCTCTTCCGAAAACAAAAACTCACCGCATTTCTAAAACACTGCCAAGACTGCAAGGAACATAAACCAGCTAGAATTACCGCATATTACCGTACGAAAAGCCGATCATTGAATTTGAAAATGTGGAAAAAGCGTTACGAGCTCCTTTTGTTATATACGCCGACTTTGAGGCTATTTTGTCAAATCCTCTAAAGACGACCAAAATAATACCACATACACTCGATTTATATACAATCGCGTAATTGTGAGTTACTCCCTCTATGTAAAATCTATCAAAAAAGTCGAAAACATCTCGTCGCCTATTCCAAAAGCCCCTATACAGTATCGAGTAAAGAAATGCAGCCTCTCGTTTGATTTCCACTGTCCAAAGCATTGAAGAAGCAATTTACTACATTTATTTGACGAAAAAGCCTGTGGATCCTTTGATTGTGGAGGAAGAGATCACGTTTACGGCTCTGAACCATGTTATATGTGCGACAAAATGTTTACACCCTCCGATATCAAAGTTAGGGATCATTCACATTTAACGGGGAAGTACCGCGGTCCAGCTCACCAATCGCGTAATCATCGATATAAGTCCCCGTCATTTCATCCAGTTGTTTTTTTCACAATTTATCCGGTTACGACAGTCACGTTATTGTGCTCGAATTGGATTACGACAATTACATAATTAATGTAATCCCTAATTCAGAGGAAAAATACATACATTTTTCCAATAATATCAACAATTATTTTAGTCTTCGTTTTTTGGATACCTTTAGATTTATAGAAATGATAAATGGTGGAGTGAGTGTGGTGTTCAATCCGTTTTCTAAAAAGATAGCTCCTACTCACAGTAAGTTATTTTGCAACGATCCGGATTTCGAGCCTTTTAGCTCATCATCAGGTTGAAGGACTTCTACAACCACGTCTCTCGACATGAATTGCCAAAGTGAACACGCTGATACAATTGAGAATGTAATGATCTCAATCTCAAAACGTAAAGAGAAAGTAGACAACTTGGCGAAAAGCGGGGTTTTCCAACTCAATTGTAATGATTGTGATATTAAATATATAGGACAAAGCGGTAGAGAAATAAAAACAAGAGTTAAAGAACACTTGCCTAAATCGAGCAAATTTTTGGAATTTAAGGACCATCTAAAAGAAACAAAACATAATTTCAATTCAAATCTAAATACAACAGTGTTACATGGTTTCAACAAAGGGAAAGAACTAGATTGGTTTGAGAAATTTGAAATTAAAAAATGTAAAATTGAACATGGTGATAAATGCATTAATAATATAACAGATTTTGATCTACCTCCCATTTTAAATATGTACATAAATAATATCAAACATCCAAATAATTAAACTAATTTATTTAATTGTTATTATTTTTATATTCACTAATTTCGTGGTCCGCTTGACCAATCAATATATTACAATTAATTAAGGTTTTTAGTTGAGAAAAAAGTCAATGGCACGAGCGGGATTCGAACCCACGATCTTCGGCTTGATACGCCGCTGCTCTCCCACTTGAGCTATCGTGACCTCGATTCACTCGGACACCAACTTCCTATCTCAACCCCCACCTTATGAGTTTTCCCTCCTTTTTGCCATTTTTCTAAAGATCGTGGGTTCGAATCCCGCTCGTGCCATTAACTTTTTTTCATCTCAACTAAAAACCTTAATTAATTGTAATTATTTTTATAGTAATTTAATAATATTAAGTATTTACTGGTATAATATTCATTTGTGTTATAATTTCCGCGTTTCGCACGTTCAAATTGAGCGCCATTAAAAAATAAGCTGCTAATTGGAACGTCGCGTTGGCGGAGTTATCAGCGGGTTCAATTTGGCAATTCATGTCGAGAGACGTGGTTGTAGAAGTCCTTCAACCTGATGATGAGCTAAAAGGCTCGAAATCCGGATCGTTGCAAAACAACTTACTGTGAGTAGGAACTACCTTTAGATTTATGCTTGCAGTACTTGATTCTCTTTGATTGATCTGGCTCTGCTAAATAGGATGGGTGTATTCTCGTATGAATATGTTTCGTGTCCGGAAAAGCTGGAAGAAGGAAAGCTACCACCGATTCAGAATTTCTATAGCGATTTAAAAGGCTATGGAATTTAGGAAGATGATTACGCCCATGCTCATTTAGTATGGGAGCGATTTGATTGTAAATCTATCGGGGAATCTCAAATCAGATCTGCTAGTTCTCGTCAAGTATTAGAAAATTTTCTCGACAAAACGTTACGTAGTCATTAACTCGATTCTGATCCATTTTTTAACGTCCCTGGCTTATCTTGGAGAGCAATGCTGAAATTCACCAAACAACGAATACGACTTCTACGGTCTAGGTCAGGATTCTCACGATAGAAATGGGGGTAAGAGTCAGGTGACCTGTCATGTGTTTCAACATTTGCGAAAGCTAATAATAAATATGCAGGGTGTCCTTTAGATGCCCGGCTGATTTCTCTTGAACTAATTACGCTATCTTTTTTTATTATTTTTTATTGTATATTACAACTACCTTCATTTTGGTATCTAGTAATAGTGTATGAATAAGTAAATAAGTAAATAAGAGTGGAGAAACTACCCACTGGTAGTACTCAGTATTTCAGTAGTATGTATTCTTTATTCAATTGTTGTCAGTGGATAGAAGATCCCGTGGCCATTGGAAGGAATTCGTCGGGATGAAAGGATTTGAATTTGAGGATTTATAGTGGTTGAGAGGTTTGTGTAAAATTTTCGATAACGGGAGTGGATTACATCTTGGACAAAAGGAATATTTAGGTCTAAAGGGTTGTTTCGTTGGACATAGCATTAAGGATTTTTCTGAGGATTATGGATTGGACTCTTTGGATGCCTAGGATATTGGAATGTTTGGCTGAACTCCACACTTCCAGTCCATAAGTCCATATCGGCTTCACTAGAGTGATATAAAGTAGTTTTTTGTTTAAGAGAGGTAGGTTAGAACGTCTGTCAAGAAGTCGTGAAATTGCTCTGTAACGTTTCATTACTTCTAGTAGTATCCGTCGTGTGTGGGGATTCCACGTCAGACGTTTATCAATCTACAGTCCTAGGTAGCGCACCTTGTCTGCAGTTGGGAGGGGTATTTGATTGAAGTAGACTGGATGAGGGAACTTTTTGCGGAGGGTGAAAGTTATGTGGGTGGATTTTTCTGAGTTGCATTTTAGTCTTTTTTTTACACCACGATTCCAGTAGTGTGAGGTGTTCTTGAAAGTTTCGAGTGGAAATGACTAGATCAGAATTGCTTGAAAGGATCGCTGTATCGTCTGCAAAGGTTAGGGTGGTAGTTTGAGGATGGGATGGTAGGTCGGCTGTGTACACTTGGTACAGTACGGGCGCCAGAACACTGCCCTGTGGTAGCAAGGTAGTTTGGGGAAGACGCCGATCCTTCAATGACTCGGAAGTACCGGTAAGTGAGGTAGCTTCGAAGGATAAGGTAGTAAGTTGAGGGAAGGATGTCCTTGAGTGAGAACAGCAAGCCCGGGTGTCATATTCGATCGAAGGCCGGGGCCACATCAGGAAGGCCGCCGAACAATACTGTCCCAACTGAAGAGAGGCAGTAATTACATCTACAACGCGGTGCCACTGCTAAACTGCTGAGTGACCGCCACGAAATACAAATTGATGGTCAAGGATAACTTTTTTAGAATTAAGGATTAAGGTTACGTTTTAAAATAAGCCGTTCTAGGACTTTTCCCAAAATCGGTAGTAGGCTAATGGGTCTGTAGGATGTGGGACAATGTTTGTGTTTTTTGGGTTTAGGAATCATACGGATGACAGAATGTTTCCAGGGACTAGGAAAATAAGTTGTGCGTAGGACTGAATTAAATATATAGGTGATAAATATTATGGATTTCTTTGGAAAGTGTTTGAGAATTTGGGGAGTTAGCAAGTCAAATCCAGGAGCTTTTTTAGGTTTGAGCTGGCGTATAGCCTACTGGTTGGAGAGAACGGTTTAGGGGGAAGAGATAAACGGAGAGGAGAATTTAGGAATTCTTCGATCTGTCGGACATAATCGGGCTCTATGATATTGGCGTGTGGGGTGAAGACAGTGGAAAAGTAATCTGCAAAATGATTGGCTTTCTCCTCGTCCGATTTTGACCAAGATCCATCTTGTCGGCGAAGAGGGGAGGACACTTTATGGTAAGATAGGATTTTTCGAGAAGCCACCCAGATCGACTTATTTTCTATTGTTAGTTGTGTGAACTTTCTGAATTTGTCAGAGCATTAAGCTCTCAGTTGTATATTTAGGTGATGAGTTAGTCTGTTCAGTACTTGTTTGTCGGAAGGGTAGCGGGTCCTTTGCCACCCTTGGCAAGCATCTTTTCCTATTGATCAGTTGGTGTATGTAAAGCCAGGAACCTTACCCGATACTACGCCATGCGACGCTACCCGATGCTACCCGACACCTTGCAACATTTTGGTGGGGTGTGCACATCTATCCGACGCAAGCACACGTCGCGTACAGTTCACAGCGTTTATCACAATAATCACTATCACAATCGCAACGCATCTTTTGTCCTTAATGCACTATTTTGAGCAAAACGTTGTTATAAATTGTTAGTTAAATTTTATGAGCACAACCATCTATTAAATTGTTTGTTAAACTTAATTGTTTTAAATAAAGTTACTCCTAACCATCATAATTAAACAATGTTTATAAAAACTTATGCATTTTTGATCTCGTTTAATTTGGTTTACATTAAAATAACATGTTGTAATTAATATAACGACAAAATTACATGTACTTAGTTTGAAATAAACTACAAAAAATATGAGTGTCCTGTTCTGATGCTACCCGACATTACAAAATGGTGTAATTTTACGAGCAAAACTATGAAATAAATTGTTAATTAAATTTTATGAGCAAAACCGTGTAATAAATTGTTCCAATTTTAGTATATGTACCGCCGAAGCGAGTACAATAAATTGTTAGTTAAATTCATTATATCAAAAAATCGTATTCCGGTGTTTTGATTAATTTTCTACCAAACCATTAAAATTAATTTTTTAAATAAAAACTAATTAATTTTTAATCACAGTTAATTTGGTTTATATTAAAATAAGTATGTTGTAATTAATATAACGACAATAATACATGTAGTTTGAATAAAAATATGAGTGTCCGGTTCTTTTGTCTTCGACTGTACTCGATGCGACCCGACGAAAATCTGGACAGTGGGGATCGCAGAGCGTCGGGTAGGTTAGCGTGGCATAGCATCGGGTAGATGTGCACGGGGGTAATGCAACCTTATGGAAAATCGGAGTTTGGATTTGCGTCGGGTAGCATCGGGTAGCGTCGCATGGCGTAGCATCGGGTAAGTGTGATTCTGGCTTAAAGTAGTAGGTTTATGTGTCGTGTTGAGGTGTGCAGCTTCGAGGCATTGATGGCGTCTGTTATTGCGGATATCAACTGTTCTATGGCAAAGTCGATGTCGTCGTTCGTCTTTAAAGATATGCTAAGGTTTGTATTATTGTCTACGTGTGCATTGAATGGGTGCCAGTCTGGACAATGACTGAAATTGCAGAACCCATAGCTCACCTACGCTTAATATCACTGCTCTCTTTTCTGGGGAAAACACTAGAACTCTTAATATTAAGAAGACTAAGATCATCACTCGACCCAACTCTCCACACGGGACGATATGGAGGATTGCCAAGCCGCAGCACCCTGTTCAGGAAGAACATCCTCTATAGTTGGTAGGGTGGCGCTTCCTTCGCATTGGGTGCATTTAGCGGGGCTTTCTTTCGGTTTTGCGCAGGTCTCACTCCAGTGGAAACCCGCACATTTAACACACCTCGGATTGCAAAATGATCTTGTGTGCCCGTAGTCCTGGCATCGTTTACATTGAGCAATTTGGCGCTTCTTGTACGGTTCTTCGACGCGAATGCGACAGCCATTATACGTGAAATGAGAAATGGTCTTCTAGATCGACTTCTACTGTGAGAACCCCAAATTTGTTCGGGGTAACGAAGTTTATAAATCAGATCGCTTTTGTGAACATGCAACTGAGGATGAGTCTTGATTCAAATCTGTTTTGTCTGTGTTTGGAAGATTCTCTTCTGGATTGTTGCATTCCATGGAGGAACTTTCCCGGCTTGAGGAACGGGTGATTGTACTTAACTTTTCCTTTGATATATTTCGTTTTATACTGCTGATAGTCGATTTTTTTGAGTTTACTCGTAAATTTCCAGCGGTGCCTGGTCTTTTATTTGATGAAGACATTGTTTTTCGCCCAACCCCTACAGGGGTAGGGTAAAAAATTTAATAAACAATACCCCTGAAGTTGATTTATTAGTGAAATTAAAAGAAAATTAAATCAATTTAGCAATTTGCGGAGGTAGAATGTAATGAAAACAGCTGAACGTATGTTTGATGTTGTTTGTTTACCTGTTGAAGATAACAATAGGAGGAGGATTAGCATTTCCAGGCTTGGTCTCTGCCCTCCTTACGATCCTTCTTCACAGGTCGCAATTTGATAATTGTTTAATTACTTGTATCCAGTCCTTGCCAAGTTGTATCAAATCACTTATTCACATAAAACACAAATAATAGAGAGTTCCACGAGAAATCCAATCAGTTTGCCGGGTCGAATATTGATCATAAATCAGGTGAAATACATAGAATTTTAAACGAACGTTCTCCCACGTTGTCAGAGAAGCGACTGTGACGCTATCAAAAAAGAAAAAAATGTATAAAGTTTAATATTTATTAGTTTTAGTGTAGTTTCAAATTTTTACCCTTTTTGGAGAAAAATTATACAGAGTACCTCAGGCCCAGTTCAACTTCAAAATTTCAAAAACTCAAAAAATGGCAAGTCTGAGGCAAAAAGATTGAAGAAAAAAAAACATATGGTTTGCTATTTATTAATCATATTTCATGTTCGAACTGTCTGCCTTGCGTGAAGAAGCAAAGATTTGTTCTTTTTAACCGAGTCCTACCTAAATGGCTCCACCTAAAATAGTCAAGTGGAGTTAAATCGGGTGACCGAGGAGGCCAAGAGCTCCGGCCATGAGGTCCTATCCACCAATCCCGGAAAGATTCAAATAACGTCTCACCTGCAAAGAATTGTGTGCGGGGCATCCATCAAGCTGGAGAACCGTTCTTTGTCGTTGTTGCAAAGGAACATCATCTAGTGGTGTTGGTAAAACCTCCTTCAAAAAAATTGAGGAACCGACATTTAAATTATTTTCGAAGAAATAAGGCCCAATTTATTTATTTCCGAGAAGTCGTTGATGAATGTTGATACAATGGAACCACCTGATGATGACAAGAGAACGAAATTTTCGGATTTTACACTGGCCACGTTCGAAAATTCCAACGGTTTAGTATGCCATTAGAGGTGAACTTGGATTCATCAGTCCATAGGATGTATGGAAGAACTTTTTCTTCCTCCTCCCAAATCGACATTTGTGTAAGGAATGTTAGACGCCTCTCATAATCAGAGTCCGGAGTATATCTCTAATTGTATTTTTTGAAAAACCTAAAACCCTTCCAACATTTCGGAGAGAGGAATTCGGATTTTAGCGCACATACAGTAAAATATTCAGCTCCTCGTTCAAGTTACGCTGCCGGTTTCATGGTGATGGAACAGCGACTGGTCCTGGTCCGTATGTCCTCATATTACGAGCAATACGAATACACGTTTTGTGGTTTATTCTGGGGTGATTAGGCAATTTCTGGGAGTACTACTCGACTGCAAGACAAGCAAAACCACCACTATCAATAAAGCAGTCGTACATAACAACTCGCTGTTTATCGGAAAAATGTGCTCTTTCGTTCATTTTGATGGAATACTGAATGTAACGAATAGGCACTATTGTAAAATTTATTTACTTCCAAGAATTGAGATTTGCTCTCATAATGCGAGTTTGATAATCAATGACAGAATGTAAACAATAAAGGCAATTAATTTACTTCGGTGAAGAAGCAAATCATTGCAATTAACAACGAAACAAATGAAATGAGTGTATTCATTTTCATTTCATTTTTTGACCAATTTAAAATCAGATAACACCATTGTTTTCAGCGTAAAAAAATCCTTTAAAATGATTTGGCAGGACGTATTTGAAATTTGGAAGTTGAACTAGGCTTGAGATACCTAGCATAACTTTTCTACAAAAAAAGGTAAAATTTTGAAACTAGACTAAAAAGTATTAAACACCTTTTTTTTATAGCTTCATTGGTTCAAGGGAAATTCAGCCCGGCCATCTAAAAAAATACACCCTGTCCTAATTTCTAGCCTAAATTTCGAGTCCGAAGAAGAATCGTTTTTGTTAATCATCAAGATTGTGTAAACCTCTATTGTCATGCAATGACAATGACTATGTCTATTAGAGAATTTATATGGTGGCAAGGCCTGAAGGCGACGAGTTTGGCTACTTTTTAGACGCTGATGTAGATTACCCGATACATATTCATGATACCCACAACGACTTACCATTTTTGGGAGAAAACAAAAGAAATTATAATATAGAAAACTGATCACCCATTTAGACAATAGATGAAACTAGAAAATTGTTAATAGAAAAAAAGGAAAATGGTTTGAATTGAATGGTTTAAAAATTAATGAAATTAACAGAGCGGAGGTTGGCCCCGAATGTAGAATGCAAATGCTACAGCGAATTTTCAAAAGATTTATATAAATTGTGCAACAGTTCGATTTTCGGGAAAACGATAGAACCAGTTCGAAAGAGAATGAATAAGAAATTATTATGTAACCCGAAACATTTAGAAACGTTAATAAGTAATTAGTTAATAAGTAATAAGTATGAAAGTAAAGTAAATTTCTAGCTCGTACGATCTATAGTGAAAATTTGGCTGCAGTCCATTTGTCGAAAACAACGGTGCATTTCAACAATTACCCTATATACATTGGCATGGATGTATTTGACATTTCGAGGAACATATGTACAATTACCGTAGATGATCTATGCTGCTGAGATATGGTCCAGAATACTCTACTGTGTACCGACACCGATTCCCTACTTTATAAAATCAAGACAGTCGATGATATGAGCAAAATGATGAAATACTTTGACACGTTGGATTTTCCTAAAGAAAACTCATGCTGGATTTTTCTCAATAAGAAAAAAATTGAGGAATGGGGAAATTATTTGGGAATATAGGCCTTTGAGCTCGAATGTACGCAATAAAAAAAGAAGGAACACACAATCAAAAGGTTAAAAGGGGTGTAGAAAATAATCATAAAAAATAAAATATCGTATGAAGTTTATGTGAATTGACTTTTCAAATACATGTCTTTAAGAAACAAAATGTACCTGATCCAATCACGCCTTCTGAAAGTCGATAATAGGGGTATTCATGATCTTTGTGTTAACCCGTTAAATCTGTTAGGTCGTGTTAGATCGTGCAAAATTATGACGTAGACTTGTAAGAATCGGCTAGTTAACCTTGCTCGATCTAACAAGCCAGAACCAGTGTTAGGTGTTAGGTCGAAAATGTAGTCACATTGCTGTCCGTTAGGGCGTAGGTAACCAACATGGCAGCCATGAATTTAACAGCTGTTTTTGTTTACACGTATTTTTATTCTTAAATACGCATTAATTAAAGCAGACCAATAACTTTTGTTAATTTCTGACCTGCCATTATAATCTCTTTCATAAAAGATACATCCCATATCCTATAAAGTAGAAGGCTGTTAGGCGTTAGGATACAAGTTAGGTAGGTCGGCACGAATTGAAGCGTGTCATTTGTTAGTACTTTTCGAGTGCATCGGTAGCATTTTGAATGAAAGAGTTGATTAATTTTCCTTTTTTTATTAACCTCTGGCATCTTACAATTTAACACAAAAGAAAACCAAAACAAACAACAAGCCTTCAAGGGCAGTTATAGCTTTATTTTTGGTTCTACCAATCACCACGCGCAGCATTGCGTTCACGATCTTACTGGACATTTCTCTAATCGAGTTAACACGAGTTAACATCTTACAAACATCGTGAATACCCCTAATATTGCAAACGACGAAGACGAAAATGATGAGCACCTGTGACGGATGTTTTCTAAATCAGACGTGTTTGACTTCACTCCGTCTAAACCTACACTTGAACAACTAAGCGAAGAAATAAGAACGCCTGAAGGAATAAATATCGTGACTTTGGGGGTGACATAACTCTATACCAATTACGTTATGAAATTTTTAAATAATGACATAGGAGGGATGGATCAAATTTACGTAGTACATTACGATGGAAAATAATTTACAGTGGATGACATTATAGTCACTACTGGAACTAACGGCTTAGAGGGTGGTAAAGAAAGATACATCTCTATACCTGGTCTCATGGAATTGATATTCATAAAAATCCGAATTTGACGCTTGTGGATGATAACGATAGAAAACAATATAAAAATACGCTGCAACATGTAAACGCTCTCAGAAAACGTTATAGTAACAGTTTAGTATAAATGTCATCCGTTCGATCCGAAATGGCCTGTGATTTCCTTCATTTTCTAATATCATCTTCAGAAGCCAAAAACGGGACTGCCTAAGATTCCGCAACCCAAACGTGGTTTCGGGGTGGTAGTTTTCAACCACCGATAGAAAGGTTAAAATTTTTATTGACCTCTCGAGACCAGAACGGTAAACCGGAAAAGAAATTTATTGAAAATAAACTAAGAAATGCTCGGATAACAGTATAAAATCATTACGCCAATATTGATGATTTCCTCATTGGTATCGATATAACAAACATTTCAGAGGTAAAACAACAAATCGTAGAGGAAATTCATCGACCCGGGAGAAAAAATTTCAAAACTCGTAAAGTAATATTAAAAGGGAATCGACGATTTATGGCAATCCGACCTGATAGAGATGATGCCTTATAGTAAACAAAATAAAGGTTTCAAATATATATTAGTACTAATTGATTGTTTCTCGAATTAAGGCGGCGCAAGTAAAAAAATATCTGGGAAAGCAATAAGTGAAGTGTTTGCAAAAATATTGCGCTCTTTCAAATATCGTGTACCAAGAAAGTTGCAAACCGATCAGCATAAAGAGTTTTACAGTAAAGAAACAAAGTCTCTGTTTAAAAAAATTTTAATAAATTTTCGAGCTACAGTAATGTGTAAGCATCCTTAGTATAACGAGCGATTTGAACTTTAAAAACAATGTTCTGGAAAAGATTTAACCGCCAAGGATCTTAGGAATGGCTACCATTGCTGAAATCGCTGCTCAATGAATACAACAATAAAAAAACACCGTACTATCGTGATGGCACTTTCAGCTCTAAAATCCGGTAAAATTGAAACCAGTTTATTAGACAATATATTCGTTTCAAAAGACAAACTTAAGAAAAATAAAATAAAATTGAAACTTGGGGATCACCTGAGGATATCGAAATACAAAGCAGAATTTAGTAAAGGTTATCCCCTGTTGGTCCGCAGAGATCTTCAAAGTATGTAAAGTTAAAAAAAATCCTCTGACGTATATCTTGATGGATTCAACCGGCCAGGAAATAGCAGGATGGTTTTATCAAGAAGAATTGCAACTAGTAAAATATTCATATAAAGCAATCGTTTTTTTAATCAGTTTGCGTGATGACTCCGACGAGTGGTCCGAAGACGTAAATATAAACGGAAATTCACCTTCCGAAGATAGTCGGGTAAAGTATACCATTGTTGAAGAAAGCAAAAGAGCTATTAGGTACTTTTCAAAAATGGACCCTAGAAAATTTTGACATTCTCGAACAGCTCGTTCGAAAAAATATCCAGTTTTCAGGGATGTTTTTTATGAGGGATACCCTCCCTAATAAACCGCGTCCAAACGAATGTGCAATATTTTGGATAAAAGTTCTAGATGAGGAACTCATTGGATGCGCTATAAAAAAAATTGGAAAATGCGCGAGATATTTTGATAGCAAGGGTCAAGGAAAACCTCCTCCCCAGCTCGTAAGGTATCTGAAAAATGTCCGCATAACAGTGAACAAAAATAGGGATATCTGTCTCCTAATACTATCATTTGCGGTCATCTTTGTTTGCTGTTTTTGTTAGACCTTATAAAATATTCGTTTTCTAAAAGTAAAGTTCAGTATCTTATTCGATTGCAGCGTAAAAGAACGTCGCAGTTTCAACGAAACCATGGTATGGTATGGTATGGTGAAAAGGGTACTAGGAAGCGGGGTTTGTATTCCCCTGGCACTGCAGCCTTCTGGCTTATTGTACCTTCCTAGTTCCTTAGTTCAATCAATAGACTCAATCCTTCTTCTTGGAAGTATCAGGTCATTGACTGTTGTTGCTGCAATTTGATTCCCTAAGTCTTTTCCGTACGTTAGGTTAAACCTCCATTGAGTTGTTGCTTCGCAAACGAGACCATAGAGGGTATTGAACTACAATACATTCCCATTGTCCATAAGCATCGACGAACTTAGAACCTGGTAATGAGATAAGAAACACCGTTAAACACCAAGATATTTACACCTTACCATGCGAAAGTTAGAGGGGCAATTTTTAAAAGAAGGCGGATCCGGGTGTACCAACGGTAAATTTTTGCAGAATGCTTTTGCTTTTTTGTTCGATGAAATTAGGTGTGAACTATGTGTCACAGAAATAGATTAAAATTTCCGAATTTCCAGTAGTTTGAAGGGATTAAGTTCTAGAAAGCCTGACGGTATTAATGATAATGCTGGATGGACGTCGCTATGGTCAGGATGTCATATTAATACGGTCTAGAAGGGATAAAAATTATTTTATTACCTTATCTCTATTTAAACGAGACTTTAATGTTGAGGCATTTGAAAAAGGAAAAAGGCATATCGGTATCGTTTAGAAGCTGGATGTTGTACGATTACCCTCTGCTTCTCATGATTCAGAGACAGTTATGGGCTGACAAAACTCAAAGGGAAAAACCACGTTTCCAATTTTGGTATTTCAAACTTCTTGGAAAAATAATTCAGTGGCGGGTTCAAGTAAATTCGGTCATTGCTGTCTTGTATCCTAACTGTCTACAACTTTGTGGGATAGGGGATGCATCTACTATGAATGAGAACATAAGGACAGGTCAGCAATTAACAAAAAAAAAATATATTGGTCTGATTTAAGTAATGCGTATTTAAGAATAAAAATACGTGTAAACAAAAACAGCTGTTAAATGCATGGCTACCATGTTGGTTACCTACGCCCTAACGGATAGCAATGTGACTACATTTTCGACCTAACATGCCAAATCCATTGGCCCTGGCCTGTTAAATCGAGCAATGTTAATTAGCCGATTCTTACAAGTCTACGTCATCATTTTTCTCGATCTAACACGACCTGACAGAGTTAACAGGGTTAACACAAAGAACGTGATTACCTCTATTGTAAATGAATTGTCAATTTTAGATTTGGATCATTATTCGAGTCAACATTGGGTTTTCAAACCTCCGGAGGAATGTGAATTAATCGAGTCTAGTCTGCGAGTAAATAATTGGCTCAATCGGTATTTCCATAATTAGAATGGGGGAGATCGGGATGCGGACTACGAGCAATTCCATTTTATTTGTCGCCACTACCATAGCAAATATTTGTTAAAGGATTATAAAAGAAATGGTTCATTTCATTCCATTCCGACAATGTGATTGATCTTTAATCCAACTTGGTTTAAACTCAATTCAGTTTTAACTAAAAAAATGCCGTTTTTCCATTTTTCTTGGACTGCGTTCAAACGATTATCCTGGGTCAAATCTGAACGGCCGTCGAGCGTGGGTTAAACGGAAATCAGAGCTGAACGACGTCTACTCATAATATAGGGTGTTCAGCTACTCGTGTTACAAACTTTGCCAGTAGTTTATACATTCAAAAAGGAACCAAAAAGTCCTAATTAACTATAGTCCGAATCTCAACAGTTTAGGAGTTATTTCACTTTTTCTGATTATTTAAGATTTCACTAAAACTTTTCAGCCGTCCATCAGTACCTTAGTGCTACATACCTGCTACTTTGGCTATGGATATGCTGAGGACGAGGGACTCACCGGGAGCGTGAAACTCAAATGTCTAATGAATTGTTTAGTGCGTTTCATCTTCGGCTCCCCAAGGAGATCCCACTCCTGACTTTTGTCCTTTTTTAAGGTTAATTTTCAGTGTAAAGTATTTGTGTTTTTTATGTGTTTTTTGTAAATAGATATTTTTGTATAGACATGTTAGGCTTGGAAGGTTTATTAGATATGCTTGAAGTATTTCGCTTGTTCTAATAACACGTAACCCCAGGATATCTAATATCGAAATAACGAAATGAAACTTTAATAATAGCCTTATTGTGTATTATCTACCTACAAATATTGTGTATTATTTTATCGTGGTTCATCTTATAAATGCTACCATGGGACAAAAGGTATCCGCCTTCATTAAAGTTGTTAACCTGGCCACAGTGCGTAGGTTAGCAGCCATTGTCCAAGAGTTTAACTTGCAAAATTAACTGAACACCTATCGATTAGTACATAACCAAATACCTTTGTCTCGCAGGGTGAAGACGAAACTTGAGAGATTAATTCAATTTATGATAGTGTAACCGAGTAATTAAATCGAGGTCGGAGCCTACATCAGCCTACGTGTAGCAGTTGCCATTCGTTTCCAGTCCTTTGGCTATGCACCAGGCTTATTATGACTAAGCGATTGCCGAGGTCTCGTTTGAGGGAATACGTCCGTGAAGACGTCGTGATCGACACTACTAAGAGATCACCCATGCGAATCCAGGGCAAGCATGAAGAAACCTGCAGCCACGCAATGGAATGGACTTCGAGCAATGTTTGCTCAATAAATGGTTGATCCTGCAAATAAATGTCCAAAGCTATCGGGAGCAAATGAATGCGCATGATCTGGTGACTCCAAACAGCGAATATATTCAATAGTGGCCGCTGTAAGCTCTGCCATCGATAAAATTGCCTAGGCTGTACAAAGTGCCAAAAACTCGTCGCCCAATTTTTCACCGGTCAAAACAATTGTAAGAGAGTAAACAACCTGCATAGGAAACAGTAAGAAAATCGACGAAGATGCATCTTGAAGGAAAAAGGTAGCTTAGGAAAGTCGGTGACTACAGAAGGAGCTGGTGAAACTGAAAACCAGATGGAAGTGGACAGCGAAGCTACATCTTCAGAACCACCCACCTCGGCAACGGTCATCGCAAAGAAGAAGAGGCGTCAAGGAAAGGTTTCCGAGCCATCCAGACTCAAAAGGCCATACCGACAGGAAAAGTACAAAGAACGAACGGGTGAGCCGACAGGCCCGGTGTTTCTCGTAGAGCCGGTCGAAGGGGCAAACCCCTCTCAATGGGAATCGCACACCAGTAAGAAAAGATCTTGCAATAAAGCTGAATTCAGATGCAGATAAGGCAAAGATTTTGGATCACCAGGTACAATGATGGTCTGCAACTAAAGAACTCGAAAAAAGATATACCCTATGTAACGAGGGTACCCATGACGGTATAACCGAGGAACTGGTCGCCTGCAATAATTTCTGCCCGGCTTGGACAAAAGAACTTTAAAGCCGCTGCAGAAATACAGATTTGCATGGGAACGCAACGGCCAGGCAGAAATTTATACAAACGAGCTGGAAACTGGGATGCTTGGATGCAAGCAATTGGCCGTGGGAAGCTATACCTCGAGTACGAATCCTGCTGGGTTCGGTAACACATGAAGTCTAATAGATGTTTTAACTGCGAGCTGGAAAGGCGAAGTGGAAGCCACATCAGAACGGTCAGGATTCGATGAGTGGTTGCTCATGTTTTCGTCGTACCGTCGTCTCTACCGTATTCAGTTTCGTTTCCAGTATTGAAAACCATTCAGTTTACTATTTTAGCTGACTTAATTTAGGATAAGGAGCATTTCTTACATTTATGTTAATACACGTGATTTATAGCATTACTCTTCTTTTGTTAATTATTTTCTTTATTGTTAAAAAAAAAAAAAAAAAAAAAAAAAAAAAAAAACTATCCGGCGCCCGTTTTAGCTTCATTTTCCATCATCTTTTATTTTCCTCAATATATTAAGTTTTATACAAATAAAAAGTTGTGTTTGTATAAAAGATATCTTCTTTGAATGATTTTAGGATAGTTCCATTCAATTTTGTTTTGTTTTAGCTAGGTAGTGTTGTACTTGAGTTGATCCGGATCCGCCCCGTTTGCTGGATCTCCAAGGTTTTGTAACAATTGAGCTTCACTAGGCCCCAAAGTGGATCGGATCGGCGGAAATGATCCAATTCTAAGTGAATCCTCTAGAAATATACGCCGTAGAGGAAAGCCGTCTGGCGATAAAGTGATTTTCAGCTCTGAACGAGCTATTCATCCGGCTCGACGTCTTGTGATCTTGTTTTGATCCCCATATAATAACGAGTTTACAAACAAACATGAACTTTTTCCCATTTTCTTATTTTTATTGTAGTTATGTAACAGTAACGTAGGTGGGATCGTTCAAACGGAAATTGGGTTTGGATAGCAACTTTGGCTGGGTCAAACGAAAAAGGAACAATATTTTGAAAGCCATTGTTTGCGCACTACCACACTTCGTTTTTTCAGCCAATCCCTTATGAACAACGCTTGGTGTCTGTAATAAACCTTAATAGTTCTGAAGACTTGCCTAAATTTTATAGCGTTAATTATCTCTCGTGGATCCCTCAATGCGGAAATAGGTTTAAAATCTTAATATAAACTTAAATTAAAGGGAATTTAAAGGGAAAAAAGAACTGGTGGTGAAGTGATATTAACGGCATTTTAGAAAAAGTTAACAATTTATTAAAATAAAAACAAAATGAAAACCTTGCCAACAACATCAATTGGAAAAACGCTTAACAAAATAAAAATGACCTTTTAAAAGGAAAACGAGTTAGCTCTATTATGTCTATTCTGAATTTACAATAAAAATAATTTCATAAACTGACTCCAGTCTACATAAACGCAAAATAACAAAAAAAAAGCTCTTCGTTTTGCTTCTTCCGATTCTTCCTATTTCCTTTTTTTTTATCTTCGGCTGACTCTCTTCCAAAGCTTGATCCGATCTGCCGCTTCTCATCCTTTTCTTCCCCCTTCCCTCGTTTGTTACGCCTTCTACTGGCTGGCGTGTATTTTCAAATTTTATCGTTATAATTTATATTTAGTCTTGATCTTGCCAATTCGCGCGACTTTTATTTATCCCTTAATCCTCTCGTTCTCCCTTCTCCTACTTTGACATTGTAGCTCGAATCTCGTTTCCGAACATTTTCGCTGTTTCCCAGCCAAGCTTTGAAATAATTTTATTTCTCAAAATCCCGCACCAAAAGGAGTACATTTTTTTTATATTTTTTATTTAGAAATCGTGAGATGCGGTCTGGTGTGATGTAGGTTTCGGAAAAACATTTTCTTTATCGTGCCAACGTTTCGATCTTTATTGAGATCATCTTCAGGGCTCAAAGTGTTTGTCTTCTGTGTAATTGTGCCATTCTTGCGTGTCGTGTCGAGAGTGCCCCATCTGGGTAGTGATTGACCCAAATAAAACAACCGTGGTTGCTTTTTCGCGAAAAACAACGAGGGAAAAAAAGAAGCCAAATATCTAGGCGTCTCACTAGACAAAACACTGGCATTTAAAGAAAATATCGGCAGCAGTAATGTGAAAGCGATACGAACAATAATGGTGTACAGAAGAATAGCAAGAAAAATCAAGCGATGCAGACCGGACACCCTGCACTGGATGTACACTGTGACGGTGACACTATCCTCACATATGGCGCAATACCATGGCTGATCAAGTAAAGCAGATAACAAAACAGAGAGAACTCACGAAAATACAGATTCACGTGCGTTTGCATAACTGGAGCTATGAGAACATTCCCACAGCTGGTATGTAGATGTGTGTAATATTGAGAATAACCCTCCTCCATCATAGGATAATGAGGACAGCACAGAAAACTATTATTAACATTATCAATGTTAAACCCCCAATAGGGATAAAATTGAAATGGAGATATAGTAACATCATACAGAAGAAACATACGACACTCATGGCCCCAAGACATGACATGAAGAGTTTTGAGTTCAAACAAAATTTCAAAAAAAAAATCAATAAACAAAGAATAGGCAAGAGAGAAAATCCTCCGTTGAGAACGGCACCATTTCCTGGTACACTGACGGAACTAGAACGAAGGAAGATACAGCTGCAGGAGTATCCGGTCCTAGAACGAAATACTCAGAACTCACGGGAAAAAGTTAGCACCTTGCAGGTTGAAGTCCACGCAACAGAGAGACGTGTCTAGTTTAATCTGAATAAATGATACAGAAACAGGAATGAAGCTATCATGTCAGATAGCCAATCAGCCATCAAAGTACTAAGTTCAAACCTCATTGGCTCCAAGTTGGTGATTAATTGCAAAATTAAACTAAATAAAGGTGTGCAGAACAAAGTCATCTTGTGCTCGGTTCAGGACAAATTTGTTTATTTTCCTTAATAACTAGCTACAAAGATTAACAGTTGGCTCAAAACGTAAACACTACAGTTTTTAATTGTTTTCTTTGATGAAATCATAAATCTGAGCAATTTTTTTATATTATTGTTAAAAGTATGGTTTTAAGACAAGAAGATTCACCCGGGTAGATATTTGGCCAACGACGGGCCTAGCTCAATCCTGAGTGTGCCGCGCTATACCATCCGGGATGATCTACAGCGGTGTAGGGCCACCAGAAGACCCCATCGAAGAGAAGGTAGTGGTCGACCACGATGTACGACGGCGTTTTATTTCTCATACCGTACTATGGAACCGTCATTTAACGGCTTCCTCAATAGGTATATATATTACACAGGGCGGGCGACCAGGACCCGAGGGGTTAAAAGCCTGAGTAGGCCCGTACCCCATCCCTAAAAGGTCCGGGACCTGGTCGGCTCACGAGTCCTGCATAAACCTATTGGACCTATTCACAAACCCCAGGATTGTGGACCATTTTATCCTGGGGAGTGTTTTGGTTATGTCCTCTCCTTCGAAAGTATTAAATCTTTCCCTAGCATACCTATCGCATTCTGCGAGGTAGTGTCGGGCCGTTTCTTCTTTTGTTTCGCAGAAGCGGCAGAAGGGGTCTGGTAGAGTACCCATTATGAAGAGGTGTCTTCTCAAGGGGCAATGGCCCGTTAGGATACCTATCAGCCTCCTTATTCCCCTCCTAGAGTTAGAGAATAGCCATTTCGTTTCTTTAGGTTTGATTTCCTTCAGAAACTCCTTCGATTGCCTGCATCCTGGGGACATATTCCATTCCTTAAGGAATTGTTTCATGCCCCAGCTACCTATACTCTCTTTTGCTGTGCTTAAAGAGTGGGGTAATACCGGTTGTGGTCCGACGAACACAGTATTTGATCCTTCCTTGGCCAGGCTGTCCGCCTCCTCATTGCCATAGTGCCCCTTATGAGCACCTCAATAGGTAGTCAACTCCAAACGGTCCGTCATGTAAGGGTGAGCTCTAAAACAGTCATCAGAAAGCTTCGTGAAAATAGCCTACTCTCTAGACGTCCAGCATCATGTTCCCTATCACTGGAGAGGCATAAAGTAAAGAGCCTAATATTCAAATCAGCAGCTCGCTTGGACACTCGAACAATGGGGCCTGGTCTCCTCACCTCTGAATGCCGGTTTGATTTGTGGCAATCTGATGACCGGGACCTTGTGTGGAGAAGCCGTGTAGACGCTTTGCTTCATGTGCCATACGTGAGTGCGTTTTCAAAGACAGACAGTTATTTATTGTATGGGATGGGATCAACGTTAACGCCCTAGCTGAACTTATTATCAAACGTAACGGATATTTGACTGCACTGAGGTACATTGAGGAAGCTCTTCTGGAAGCTGTGGTCCCATTCGCTCCATTGGGTAGTACTTCGTCTCAATGCATAATAATGCTCGACCTTGTTGTCACCCATTATTTGAGGGGATGTAGGGATTGCCGCAATGAATGATGACATGATTGCTGTAGAAAACTTATGGGACATGATAAATAGACTGGATAGGCATCGTTCGCCGTCTCCAACAAGCGTTGAACAGCCGTTCAACAATTTGAATCTTCAAACCCTTCTTATGGGAGAATGGGGAGAAGATATCCGATCACTTATTTACTCGTTGCCTAGGAGACTTAAGTACCTCCGCGAGGCCAAAGGAGGTAATACGCAGCATTAAAAGCAAAACCCAGGTAATGAATTGTTAGTGAAATTTTAAGCCTATTATTAAATGACTGGGATTATTAACGGTAAACAATTATATGGGAACATATGTGTTTTTGTTAATAAGAGTTCTGCGTTATCCAGTAACATGTATTGACCAAACTTCATTTTGAATTTTGATAATATGATGAACAGAACGACGGCCAAACGGCTGACGCTTAAAAACAAGCAGGGTTTTTAAAAAAAACGACGTAAGTTAACTAGTGCTCTAAGATGTGACATCATTTATCAATTATATCATATAATAATTCATTATTTTAAGTGTATTGTAATAACATTTTAACTAATTATATGATATGACGCAATGTACATTATTATATTTATGCAAAATGTAAATTGTTTAAATAAAGTAGATTAGATTTGATTTGATATTGCTTGAAACCCACAGACTGCGTTGTATAAAATAAATATTTATCAGAAAGTTCTTATCTTATGGTCGGATCATCCACCCACGACTTGAATATTTACAGATTAATTAACTCTAGTGGCATACATTTCTAACAAAAAGTTTTTCCAGCTTAGACTGTTAGGCAGCACTAGTTTATAACAAGTTGCGGACGACTAGATTGGCTCTCTAATCCCCGGCTAAAGAAGGGGATTAAAAAAGTTTCTTCTTCCGAAATTCAAGTCTGAGTATTAAGTCGCTAATCTCCCTAGGTGAACGGCGGCAGGGGTTCCGTAATACTTGTTGAAATGCCATTAGACGCTAATAGCACTGGCGCGGTGTTATATAACGGTGAATTGGAATAGGAATGGATTGTGATGTTTGGGGAGGGAAAATTGGACCGTTTGGGGTGCGAGGGAAGCCACTATATTTGGCGAGGTATGGGAACACCCTCTGAACGTCTTACCCCCGGAGGAAAAAGAGAGCTGCACTCAAAGTAATAATATTCCTTTGCGTTGTGTGATCTCTGGAAAAAGGGGGAGATCACGGAGGGGTCACATTCTATTACATCTGTTCCGATCTTTACCACGGCCAGTAAAACGTCCGCGAAATATTGCCGTTCCCATGGTCGACGCCGCGCGTGCAGCGAGGGGAAAGCGTCTTAAAAGGACGTTTGTCACCATGACTTACTTTCAATTTCACAGAGTATACAGCAAATACTGTATACAACGTCGCCTAAATACAAGTTAAGGGTTGTTAAGCCCCAGCCCAAATTGGCCCTTTGAAACGCAAAGCTTCTGACATTTTCATATCCATTATTTGGGAAGGGTTGTATAATATTATAATATTAAATTCCACAAGTGTATTTTAATAGAGAGCGATTACAAAGGGGCGCATCAAGTGCGTATTTTATTAGACAAAGGAGGCGAAAATTTGTATAAACCAGTTGCGTCTTACAACCTCTCGTACACAACAAATGATTACATTTTACCAAGGGTACGGTTACATTATTAAATATTTTATGTGCTATTAAAACATATAATATTTAAAGTATCATACTGTGAAATACGACGAGTATGTTAGCTCTTGAATAAATTTACTGTTTTCAAATGATACTGTAACGAATCGTGGGGGGTCTGTTAAAAAACGAGGATTACCATTCTGGAATAATATCAAGTTAACCTATGTATATCGTATTTATTATTCATGTTCTTGATGTTTTAAATGAAGAAAAGGCACAAAAAATATTGGATTCACCCTGGGGTCATTACATTAAAAAACAGAGTTGTAAAAAGGTTTCAAACCCCCTAGAGCTCTTAGAGGTATTAATATATGTTTAATACATTTAAAAAAAGGTTTATTTGCCTATTTTAAATTCCAGTATATTTACTGTTAGAGCGCAAAAAAAAAAACTGTGTGGAGGCCTTTCTTGACGTATCACAAGCGTTTGACGCGTGTGACATGGAGGCCTCTCGTACAAACTAAAGTGCATCTTTCCAAATATCCTCTACTTAACCGAAGTATTGTTCAGAGTCCGACAAGGATCGGCCTACTCCTACTATTGCCCTCTGAGAGCGGGATTACATCAGGGCAGCGTAATTGGACCGATTCTGTACCTCCTCTATATCCCACTTTACCCTCCACAGTGGCATCCTTTGCCGACGACATAGCTGTGCACATATCTGAACTCGATCCCACAATTGCTTCGGAAGAGCTCCAAGCACATGTCCTACAAATAGCCGAATGGTGCAAACACTGGCGTAAAAAGCTTAATGGAAGCAAAACCACCCATGTACATTTCACACTTCGAAGTAAAACCCCCTCATTCAATATTCCTCAATAACACCCCATCTCAAAACCAGACAGCGTCCCTGATTTCATTCTAAACTAAAGATTAACCTGAAACCAACACATACACGATTAAAGCCGGGAACACACTTACCCGATGCTACGCCATGCGACGCTACCCGACGCCTTGCCACGTTTTGGTGGGGTGTGCACATCTATCCGACGCAAGCACACGTCGCGTACAGTCCACAGCGTTTATTACAATAATCACTATCACAATCGCAACGCATCTTTTGTTCTTAATGCACTATTTTGAGCAAAACCTTGTAATAAATTGTTAGTTAAATTTTATGAGCACAACTATCTAATAAATTGTTCATTATACTTAATTGTTTTAAATAAAGTTACTCCTAACTATCATAATTAAACAATGTTTATAAAAACTTATGTATTTTTGATCTCGTTTAATTTGGTTTACATTAAAATTACATGTAATTAATATAACGACAAAATTACACGTATTTAGTTTGAAATAAACTACAAAAAACATGAGTGTCCTGTTCTGATGCTTCCCGACATTAGAAAATGGTGTAATTTTACGAGCAAAACTATGAAATAAATTGTTAATTAACTTTATGAGCAAAACCGTGTAATAAATTGTTCCAATTTTAGTTTATGTATCGCTGAAGCGAGTACAATAAATTGTTAGTTAAATTCATTATATCGTATTTAAAATTGTATTCCGGTGTTTTGATTAATTTTCTATCAAACCATTAAAATTAATTTTTTAATTAAAAACTAATTAATTTTTAATCATAGTTAATTTGGTTTATATTAAAATAAGTTTGTTGTAGTTAATATAACGACAATAATACATGTAGTTTGAATAAAAATATGAGTGTCCGGTTCGTTTGTATCCGACTGTACTCGATGCGACCCGACGAAAATCTGGACAGTGGGGATCGCATAGCATCGGGTAGATGTGCACGGGGTAATGCAATCTTATGGAAAATCGGAGTTTGGATTTGCGTCAGGTAGCATCGGGTAGCGTCGCATGGCGTAGCATCGGGTAAGTGTGTTCCTGGCTTAAACAACAAACGACAGGCATTAAACAAACGGACTATCTACAGATTACTGTCAAACTAATCTAGCGTCTCAACGAAAAACAAACCGAAAATCTACAAGACAATTCTGAAATCAATCTGGAAGCACAGGCTAGAACTGTGAAGAACCACTAAACCTTACAACATTCAAAGAATATGTGTAGAGATTTGTGACCGTTAATCGATAGTTATTCAGATATCGTGAGATGCGGTCGGGTGTGATGTAGGTTGTGATGTATATAAACATAAAACAGCAAAATCTCACTGGCACTCTCACCACGACACGCAAGGATGGCACAATTACACAGAAAACAAACACTTTGAGTGAGTAGAAATACTTTGATTGAATATAAAAATAGTTTTTGCATTGTATAAATTCACTTTTTTCCACATCCTCCATATATTTGTTAAATTTAAACAATGTTTGTATAAATCCCAGGCCCTGAAGATGATCTCAATAAAGATCGAAATGTTGGCACGATAAAGAAAATGTTTTTCTGAAACCTACGTCACACCAGACCGCATCTCACGATTTCCGAATAATCATTTATATCATTTACCACCTTATATAATTCATTACGATTTTAGATACTTAACTTAATATGGATGTTAGCGACTCGAAAATTGTTCCAAAATCGTTCCAATCTGTTTCAGCCGTGTGGGTGACGATCTTACTTTGCATTTGCTATGTTGATGGAATTTCCACTGGTTGGTGTTCTGATGGTGGTTGCAGAAGACGTAAGCATACCTTATATATTTCTTTATTATTTATTTCTGTTCATCATGTCTGAGGGATAACATGTTCCCAACAGAAAGAAAATCAAGTCGCAGCGGTACTTGGAAACTTCCTTCATCCGTGCTGGTGTGTCAGAAACCGCCATGTTTGCCATGTACTGCAGGTACTTCTGCCCTTCGATGAGGTCGTGTCTCATCCCTCTTCTCTTCACTACCGCTAGAGAGGACTCCAAAGCCTTTACCGACCCTGTTTCCACTACCAAGCATTGAAAAGCTTCTCGACGAGAAGAGACCCACAATGATTTATCATTGTGTACTAAGGAGTAAGGAGGCTCGCTCCTTCACTTGCCTCTACCCCAACCATAAGTTCAGGGTACTCCGAGCACTACCAGTAGCTCTGTTTGAGGAAGGTATTGTGGTGGGAGCGAGGGGAGCCACGAAATCTTCAGAGGGTTCTCTCATACTGTCGCCCACAGCTGTGAGCTGGTCCCTGTCTATCCCATGCGACCGTATAGATATGTAGATTTTATCTCAAATCAGTCCAAAAATTAATATATTCCATAGATTCAGAAAAAAACGTTAATTGATATGGGTAGAGACAGAATCGCTTTGCCAGCATAATACACGTGATACCTAAGCAACGGAGCCTTGACCTAGGAGCTCGAATTAGGTAGCACAATTGGATCACTAGAGCAGACGAAGGAAGGATACCACTTCGGCTGTCCCAGTGGATTCAGACATCTTCCAGCTTAGGTGCTGGAAATATCTCGCTATTTAAATCAAATCAAATAAATGGTATTAACGTGTAATATAACAATGTTGGAAGCTTCTTTTAAATAAAACGGAAAAAACGAAAATCGACGTCTTCCTATTTCTACTTTTTCTTTAATACATGGAATATTATTTTCAATGGTCTAGGAATCATCTTCCTACTAGGGTTTTATTTACTAACGATAAATAATAGGACGAAGCTTGACGAGAAAACTTTTTATATCGAGTTTCAAAGCGCAATGAAAACTCTTTCCCACGTGAGTAACGGCCCGGAAAAAATTCATAATCGTCCGAGCATAAAGAATTTGAAATTCTGGGTGCTCCATTTCTAAAACTGTATATTAAAAAATTATTGATTACTCGGCTTGAATGATGACACTCATTCCATCAGGAGTTCGGTTTATATTTCCAAGTTTCTAGGGAGAATTTCCATTAATTTAGCAGGGAAAAGGTATCGCTTTTCAGCAAGGCTAATGGTTTTAGATATACAAGGTGTCAACTTACTAGTCTCACCCCTGGATTTCTCAACAAAGCTAAACTGGTCTTTTTTAGAGTAATCTCTACTTTCAAACATTGCAATAATTAAAGTTTTTTAATTTCAGAAAAACGTTAGATATTGCAAAAACAATCATGTACTGGCAAAAGTTCAGCATTGTAGTGCTGGAACCACACACGAAACATTTCTTTCACACTCTTTCTTGCTCCCATCCTATATCCTCCCTCAAAACAGTCCCAAGGAAAGGTTGAACAGCTTAGTCGATGGCTTCCTCACTAGCAGAAGTCCAGTCTTAATAAGCAAATTGCGGATGCTAGTGGCTTACTTTTAATACCTTAGCTACTTGTGGGAATAACATGGATTCTAAAATAAATCAAAAATAAACTTGTTCCTCAAAAAGAAAAGTGCATGACGAGAAATGTGAAATAACCCACATGTCGGTATGAGGTCTAACAAAAAACGGATCAAAGCACGGCATACGAAAATTTAAAAAAGTATTTTTAATTTTTCTTGCTAATAGCACGAATTCTTTAAATCACAAGTGGTTTTTTATTTAGTTATATTCTACGTTTCTTTATTAATATCAACCGGTTATTGGTTTTTATCCTGCGTTTTATCGAATAAATCGATAATTTTGCCCTGCAGTTATTCCCTTCATTTTTTGATCAAATGCAATTGATTAAACTTTATTACAGTTTTTTGTTTTTGTAGAGCTTGAAGAGACAGAAGAGGCGCTACTAAAAAGCCCGCAATTTCCACCCCCAGCTGTATCTATGGACGCTTCAAAGCGACAAGCAATACGGGCCTGATATGGTATGGGACCCAACTCCCGAAAAAACGATAAAAAGGACAGAAAGAGAGGCCGATAGAAGTTTTAGGAAGGACTAAATAGCCATGCATTGAAAAAAATTGGGTGCTGCACCCTGGTTCTTGGAAGAAGCGTTTAACATGGCTTCTAAAAAAGGGAAGAAGCACCGGTAAATGGTGAAAAAAGAAAGTTGAAATTGAAGAACCTTCATGAAAAAGCACCAATGGACTTATCAGTCTTAATTCATAACTTATTTCTTTGATTCATTAAAAGAAAGCCGTAGGAATATTGCCTACTTAGTATCCAGTTTCACTTGTCAGTAATGAGGAATTAGATACAATCAAAGGTGGGTAAAATCTTTCAAGACAGGAGTCTGGGAAAAGCAAATCTGAGAGTATTGGAGGAGAAGGACTTAGACTGTGCTTGATTCTTCTCAGATAGCAATCAAGACTCAAATGTCAGCTCTGCTGTACTTTGGAAGGCAGAATCCCATCCTTAACATCGAGACCTCGAAAGTACTTAACCTTAACAAAGATGGGGCAATGCTGCTCTGCTCCCAACGATTGCCATCGACTATGGGTGAGCAGAGGCCCTAAAGGAGGCACAAGACACACACAAACCGGTTCTTCAAGAAAACACAAAGTTAGGGCTGGAAGTGAAATAAGTCAAACGGCACACATCTATGATAGGAGTTGGAACAGCAACACTGTTAACCTCCGCAGGGGAAATGGAATAGCATTCTAAAAATAACAAATCGAAACAAAGACTAACGATGAGCAATCAACTGGTTGAAGACACGAAGGTATTTAGATCACCAAACCCCCCAAATATTTTTGTTACAGATTATATAAAACATAGTCGGTAAGTTGTGCACATCAATCTACAAAGGTCTGGGTCCTGAAATCCTCCTACATTAGGTAGCACTCCGGGAAAATGAAAATCTGAAGGACTTAACTCGGGCCCAGATAGCATGTGGATACATCATAGATATTTAAGACTCAATTAAGGCAATGGTGTCCTAATTATGGCCATCGTCTATGGATCAGCACTGGCCAGAAGAAACAATCGTTTTGTTTTGGATAAAATTGAAACTCAAAAATAAACAAAACGAAAGGGCACCCACAACCCCGACTATCACATAACATATCATATAACATCCGGGAGACTAAGTCACATCGAGCCCCCCTCCTATGAACGACAAAGGAGCACCGTCGACTTCTAAATGATAAATGGAAAAATCTTCTTAGAAGATAAAACACAACAAGAACGTCTCCACCTGAAAAAACACCATAAAACCAAAATCCAAGACGGAAGAAGATGTGCAAAAGGATGTCGACTCCCCATGCTTTCGGAAGCCCCAGGGTGAACCCACATCATTCAAAAGCGTCAAGTGATGTTTTATGCCGCCTCTTCGCCTGGGAACACCTAGACTCTAAGTACCTTCTGAATGTAATGGATTTGAAAAGGTACAACACCAAACACAGATAAACTGATTTTTTGCAAAAAAAATTAATAATCCTAGGGACTCTATCTTCATAAATCCACAAGTAAAATTTTAAACTTTTGAAAATGGTTTCATCTCAAGGTTCTCTGGTGGCAGTGTAAGTAGAGGCGCCATCCAACTCCGAACTAGGCTGGAAATGCTTGTATCTTACAAAATCTTAAAAGAGGTTACACTGGCAAAAAATCCTGATAACATCGTTTAGCCAAGCGGCTATTAAAGCATTAGCGTGTAAAAAAATCACATCAAAATTAGTTAGTGAATGCATCCAAATTCTCCAAATCCTGGGGAAACACAAAAACTTGAATATATCTTAAATACCAGGACACGAAGAAATTTTGGTGAACGAAAAAGCAGAGACTGGCCAGAGGAGGTCTGCAAGACCAAGGCCCTGATCCTATTCTTAGGATGGCAAAAACAAACCCAGAATCCTCCATCACAAAATGGATTCGAAAGTGATAAATGGACCTCTATAGGTCCTAGACACAGTAAACTTATGACCAAACAACTCCCACCAAGACTGGCAAACTCACTGTTACAGTTACTATATACCAGTGACTGGTATCTGAGAAAACATCTAGGCACACAACAGGGCATATTCAAAGATGTCCCCCAATCTGAAGTTATTCAATGAGGAAGAAGAAACGGACACCCATATCATCTTCGAATATGAAGCACCGTTCAATGGGTACAAATAACCTGGGATACAAAGAAAACCCAGGGAAAGGAATTGTAGAACCGACAGACAGTGACCTAGTACTCTTAAGACAAGGATTGAGTAAATTGGCTGAACTAAGGAATTAGTAAAGTACATTAAGCCAGCAGGTTGCAGTCAATGTTGGGCAAAAATTAGTCATGTCTAATGATTAATGATTGATCACTCAGACCGTTAGTCATGACTAGTAATTAAATACGAGGCATGACTAATTTAGTCACAATATAGTTAGTCATGACTAAATTTCGATAAATCATGTTCAAATGGGTGCTCAAAAAATGAAAAATACACTTCATCACTTTTAAAAAAATTTCTAACAGAAATTTATTTCATCAAAACGAAAATCCTTCAACACCTTATTTAACAAAAATCAATCTTCCAATTATAAGTAAAACTCCGTCGTTATGAAAAGCCAAAAAATAATGATAATCAATAAAATAAAATAAAAAAATCCTATAACAAGCTACGCTTTGAAAAGTAAATATGTTTACATAACCGATCAATGGAAAAAATATTTCTTTGAATTAAAATTTATTCCACTTGAAAGGAGAGATTTCTACATTATTTGGAAAATACACCATCTAGGGGTCTTGATTGTAATAAAATAGACATGTAGAATAATTATGTAACTTTGATTTTCGTTTATGATAACAATTTTTGAAGGTTGGCCTTGACCACGACTCTCATCTCAAAATTTTTATCCGGAGTCTGTTGGATTTTGGTAAGTTGGTCATTGTAGCCAGAGTTGGGCAACATCAAACTAATTCAATCATTATTAAGAATTTTGATTGAAGTTTAATCATGATTGAATTAGTCATGAGTAAATAAATCATTATATGATTTAGTCATACCTCACGATTGAATTAATTATGATTAAATCATATAATGATGAATTTACTCATGTCTAATTCAATCATGATTAAACTTCATTCAAATTCTTAATCATGATTGAATTAGTTTGATTTTGCCCAACTCTGGTGGCAGTGCTTGGGTACAGAATCCACCACCTCCTACCATCCATCCGTCATCATCATTATCATCGACAAGAGATTCTGCCAAGGCGGCCACAACAGCTCTATTACAATTACTTGCATTGTAATTATGATTTAATTAATAAACATTAAGCATGTAAATAAGGATGAGGAAAAGAGAAAACTAAACTAGAGAAGAAAGAAATATAAATAAGTAAACTTCCGGTTATCAACCGTCCCGGACACGACCTAGGCCTGGAGGAGTGAGCGAGAAGCCCAATTAAGTGGAGTTCACTGAGCCTTAATACGATCTCTGCTGTAGCACTGAAGGTTCAAACAAATTCTTATTTTTAAATAGCCACGCAGCACTTTACACTCCTTCAGTTCGAAGCAGGTCTGGGAGAGCCTTACATTCCCCCAACCATTGGGAAAATGAACTCAGGTAACTGAAGGATGATTCTGATGTAGGTAATTGAAGGAGACGAATAAGCTGACAAATTATCAAAAGCATTACTGGCTACAAAACAACGAAGAATTTCCTGTCCGGGTCACATAAGAAGGGCGCTACCAACCTACATAAATAAGATAACAATAAATCACGGAAATTGTTAAACTACATTAAGGGTGATGCACTTTTCGAGATTTGGAAAATAATTAAGGATCAATACCACAATAGATCTTGTAGGTTGCTGTGAAAAAAACAGATAATTTGGTCACCAGTGACCAAAAAGATTATATATATTTTTATATACTTTGACGAAAACGTTTGCTCTTAAGATAAATAAATCTATTTTATTGATGATTCGCATTTCAGAATTGTAACATTGTTATTTACTTGAACTATGGGTTAAACCTTCCAAATCCATTCTCTGCTCGATGCCGAATTCAAAAGAGGGTAGCTGATCGTTTTCACTCCTTTTTCATTTTGTTAACACGTAAATAAAACACCAGGGGAAAGTTAAAATAAATAAAATTAGAGCGACCTGATAAAGTCTCGGCATATTTTCGAGGTGTACTCGTTCATACCTACTGCAAATTTAATACCGTCGAGCCGAGCGCCGGATGAAAAGTTTATGACAATAACTCACCCGAGAAAGAGAGAGTGAGAGGAAGAGAGAGAGATAGAGTGTGAGAGTGACGTTGTGAGTAAATAAGCACCTTGCTTTTCTGTGCACAAATGAAATGGACGCCCGTTTTTTTGGATTGAGTGGTTCCATTTTGAAACGAAACAGGTATTTCTCGTATTTGTTACATAACGGTTATATTTTAAGATCATGTTTCAGTTTTCATCGGAAACCAGAGAGATTTTTTCATAATGTTTCTGCTATTGCAAGATTACTGTTATAATTGTTATGCTTTAAACAGCCAATGTAGAAATGGGATCTTGATTGCCGATATTTTGCAGTGGAAGCTCGTAACGCTTCGAAAATGCATTAAATTTTCGTGGATCTGCAAGAGCGAGGTCTTTTCGTTCATCAAAAACCTTAACATTTAGCATGTCTGCACACCAACCATGATAAAAATCAAAGAAAAAGATCCCATCGTTACTCTACTCGCCCAAATGGAGATTACACATTTTTCAAGAATATGTACCTTTATTAATATTTATTATTATTTTTCATCTATTTATTTGTTTTAAAACTGCAATCAATATGCAACAAACAAAGATTACATTTACACATGCACATACACAATATTTTATGCACGTTTACATGTCTGGTGTGATTGATTTGAACAGCCGCCATCCAGGGAAAGTGGCCGTAATTGGCCATTATGGTATTAATTTGAATTAATAAAATTAACTTAACACGTCAACCATATTGACGCGGTGCTCAGAAGCGTTGTCATATTCTTCATCGGGGAACACACACTGTGCAACGCTATGCGAAGCTACACGACGCAAATACAAAGTACAATTTTCCATAAGATTGTATTACCCCCGTGCACATCTGCCCTAATCTACGCTATGCGATCCCCACTGTCCAGATTTTCGTCGGGTCGCATCGAGTACAGTCGAAGACAAAAGGACCGGACACTCATATTTTTATTCAAACTAGAGTTATTATTGTCGTTATATTAATTACAACAAACTTATTTTAATATAAACCAAATTAACCGAGATCAAAAATTCATTAGGTTTTATTAAAAATATTAATTTCAATGGTTTGGTAAAAAATTGATCAAAACACCGGAATACCTTTTTTGATATAATCAATTTAACTAACAATTTTTACACGGTTTTGCTCATAAAATCTAACTAACAATTTATTTTTCATGGTTTTGCTCTTAAAATTATACCATTTTCGTCGAGTAGCGTCAGAACAGGACGCTCATATTTTTTGTAGTTTATTTCATACTATGTATATGTAATATTGATGTTATATTAATTACAACATTCTTATTTTAATATAAACCATTAAACGAGATCAAAAATTTATGAGCTTTTATAAAAATTATTTAATTATGATGATTAGGAAGAAAATTGTTCAAAACACCGGAATAACTTTATTTAAAACAACTAAATTTAACTAACAATTTATTACATGGTTGTGCTCATAAAATTTAACTAACAATTTATTTCATGGTTTTGCTCAAAATAGTGCATTAAGAACAAAAGGGGCGTTGCGATTGTGATACTGATTTATGATACACGCTGTGAGACTGTACGTGGTGTGTGCTTGATAGATGTGCAGATGTTCACACCCTACAAAACGTGACAAGGCGTCGGGTAAAGTCGCATAGCGTTGCATCGGGAATTGTGTTCATATCCATAAGGCCCGGGGTCGACGTCTTCCGAGAACATATATAGAAGACTCACAGCTTCTTCTCTTTGCTTCTTTTTCCTGCGAAGTTCAGCAGTTACCTAAAATTTTATTTCCTTCCCTCTATTTTTACCAAAATTTTATACCACCCTCGTTCTTGTTTCTCGATATAATATGTATATAAATGAAAATATATCGTAAACTCATCGGTTTTTCAATTTATATTCAATATCATTTGTGAAGAATGTGTTCTATCAACCGGGAAAATGAAGAACTTAATCACTGATGAAGAAGGTCATGTTGAAACATATACTACACTTGTTTACGCGATTGGCAACATAGCAGGGTATTTTAAAACAACGACCGCTCTTTCATAGGTTGGGAAAATCTTTTCCTATATAATTCCGCTTATCAGGGCATACATTGCAGAGAGAGGAAGAGAGAGATTGTCTCCAGTGACCCCAGAAAAAAAAAAAAACTTTTTTTACTCATTCCAGTCCAAACACTCTCCTATATGTCGATGTATCATTCGGGGGTGGGTAATACATTGCGCCTTTTAAGAGCTATTGTCTCCCCCGTATTGCACAACGGTGAGTCCTATTCATCAAGGAACTTTATTTTGTATATGTACAGCCGAAGCGAGTACGCTTTATTTTGAAGACTATTTAGAATGTCATTCTCTAGCAGTGAATGCAATGTTTTTGTCTCTGGATATCATCTCCGTCTCTACTGACGGATTGGTTCTTGGAGGAAATGTAGGCTGTGCTTTGTTTGACCCTTCTCTCAATTTTTCAAAAACCTACCCCTTGCCAGATTCAGACTCTATCTTTTATTTATTGATTTTATTGGCATCGAATTGCCAAAATATGATCAAACCTTCCCTGAATAATAAATGGATAATAGACTGGGGTATTTGATACAACGGCGGTTCAGTAGGTTCATACCATCAATGATTGTTCTCGGAAATAAATATGGTTTCATGGTTTTATACAGAGTACGATAGCGAAACATTTTTTTCAGCCTCAACAGGCTTAAGAATCATGATATTTGTAGATCCTATTTGCACCGAATTGGAATCGCAAAATTGCTCCGCATGATGATCCAGAAAGCATGAAAACTATTTCTAGTTAAAAAATGTAATTTTCTTGTACGTCCCAAAACACTTCTTCCTTCGGGCGAATGGCACCACAGTTTGTTGGAAGGTAGGCTTCTTTGCAGAATCTAGACCTGCCGTGTTGGGTTATAGCAATCTTATGCAAATGCCCATTCAGTCTGCCGTGCTCTATCAAGAAAACTGAGAATCCGAAAAATTTTCCTGCTTCCTTTCATGCATTCTGTTGTTTCTTTCCTTCCAAAATTTGCTAGAAGGTTCTTGGTTTGTTTGTGTGTGTATGTCTAATGAGCAAATTCCACTGTTTCCTTATTTTCATTTTGTCCTTTTGTCGAAGATACTCAATGGTTGTGTGAATTCCTATACCACAGAAGGGCTCAGGACCAATCAGCGATATGGCAGCCTCCATTACTTCAAGGGACGTCGCCTTTTACACCCACATGACCTGCAGAGGGTAACTTTGTTTTGCATACCTAATCTAATTAGTTTATTTTGCAACTCGGCACCATCTTTGAGCTAATGATGTTAGAACTTAGTGCTTTGATGGCTGCTTGTTTATCTGACATGAGAACCGTATTCTTGTTTTTGTACTCTTTGTTCAGATTGAACTGGGCACATCTCTCAATTGCTTAAACAGTCTCCTAATTTTCACATATCACTGGAATCCCATAAATTAGGCAAATTTTATCTTGGATATATTAGAATAATTCACTTTTTATCGGCCAGATTGCAGTAATTATTCGTCAGCCTTGTGCATCGTCGCATAAGATATTAAGACCTCTTACGACAATATTTTTGGTTCTACCGTTATGACTGAATTTTATTTTTCATGGGAGAAAATACAGTTTTCCCTTTTGCATCATTATTCACTGTCGACTCACATAACATAGTCGTTTTTCTTGCTTTTATTTAAAATTCTTTCTACATTACTTGACACTGAGGTTGTGTGGCTGTCTTGATGGGATTTTTTTTACAATAAGTTATTTAGATACTAGTCTACTTCTATGAAACATTCTAGTGTAGAGTTAAGCATAATAAAATGTTTTTAATATTATTCTCAAGCTATTTTATCGACTTGAAGGGAGCTGTGACGTATTAACTCTCCAAGCCCTAACTGTTATCGCCATTTTAGTTTTGTAAATAGCTTTGTACGCTTAATCCGCTTGTAGAGATAATTCCTTTCAATGGAAAGCACTTCCTTCCTCAGTCTTTCCGTTCTACTCTCTTATGAAACACCTCTTTCACGTTACTTCTCCTCTTTTCATACTGAAATTTATTCGTTTTCTTATTATGTTATGCACGTACCTTCCCTTATTCATTTACCCGACCATTATCAATTCCTAGAACATTCGCCAAAGCCGTTAGCTGGAAACTTCCACGGACTCGGGCCCGAAGTTGCTTCTACGTCTAGATTCAGCAAGCTGCAGAAAAGGTGAGTCCTTCTTGCTTTATCCTCGGGTTGAACTTTAATTATTTCATTTTACCTATTTCTATAAAACCTAGGCCCCTTTTGAATTATATTTATTTAAATTGCTTCTTGGTTTTACAAATATCTTTCGAACAGCTATTAAACGATTAAACACTAACTTTAGGGCTATTCACGATGTTTGTAAGATGTTAACTCGTGTTAACTCGAATAGCATTTTCTTAGCATCTTTTCTTAGCATGTTATATGTTAATTTTTTCCGCATTGCTGCGCGTGGCGATTGGTAGAACCAACAATAATCAACAATAACAGTCCTTGAAGGCTTATTGTTGTTTGTTTTGGTTTTCTTTTGTGTTAAATTGTAAGATGCCAGAGGTTAATAAAAAAGGAAAATTAATCAACACTTTCATTCAAAATGCTATCTAAGCACATGAAAAGTACTAACAAATGATTTGCTTCAATTCGTGTCGACATGCCTAACTTGTATCCTAACGCCTAACAGCGTACTACTTTATAGGATATGGGATGTATCTTTTATGAATGATGGTACAATGACAGGTCAGAAATTAAAAAAAAGAAATGTATTGGTCTGATCTAATTAATGCGTATTTAAGAATAAAAATAGGTGTAAACAAAAAACACCCGTTAAATTCATGGCTGCCATGTTAGTTACCAGCCCTTCCTAACGGATAGCAATGGGACTACATTTTTGACCTACATTGGCTCTGGCCTGTTAGATCGAGCAAGGTTAAACACAGAAACACACTTACCCGATGCTACGCCATGCGACGCTACCCGACGCAAATCCAAACTCCGATTTTCGATAAGGTTGCATTACCCTCGTGCACATCTACCCGATGCTATGCCACGCTAACCTACCCGACGCTCTGCGATCCCCACTGACCAGATTTTCGTCGGGTCGCATCGAGTACAGTCGAAGACAAAAGAACCGGACACTCATATTTTTATTCAAACTACATGTATTATTGTCGTTATATTAATTACAACATACTTATTTTACTATAACCCAAATTAACTGTGATTAAAAATTAATTAGTTTTTATTTAAAAAAATTAATTTAATGGTTTGGTAGAAAATTACTCAAAACACCGGAATACGATTTTTTGATATAATGAATTTTACTAACAATTTATTGTACTCGCTTCGGCGGTACATATACTAAAATTGGAACAATTTATTACACGGTTTTGCGCATAAAATTTAATTAACAATTTATTTCATAATTTTGATCGTAAAATTACACCATTTTGTAATGTCGGGTAGCATCAGAACAGGACACTCATTTATTTGTAGTTTATTTCAAAGTAAGTACATGTAATTCTGTCGTTATATTAATTACATGTTATTTTAATGTAAACCAAATCAAACGAGATCAAAAATGCAAAGGTTTTTATAAACATTGTTTAATTATGATGGTTAGGAGTAACTTTATTTAAAACAATTAAGTTTAACAAACAATTTATTACAAGATTTTGCTCAAAATAGTGCATTAAGAACAAAAGATGCGTTGCGATTGTGATAGTGATTATTGTGATAAACGCTGTGGACTGTACGCGACGTGTGCTTGCGTCGGATAAATGTGCACACCCCACGAAAACGTGGCAAGGCATCGGGTAGCGTCGCATAGCTTAGCGTGTGTAAGTGTGTTTCTGGCTTAACTACACGATTCTTATGAGTCTACATAATAATTTCTCTCGATTTAACAGGACCTAACAGACTTAACAGGGTTAACACAAAGATCGTGAATACCCCTAGTATTTACTCAATCGGGTCGGGTCATGATGCACACGATGATACAACCAAATCCAAGTGAAAGACATTGGATTTTTTAATAAAATTCTAATCGAAAAGAATATAAAAAAATCGAGAAAAGTTTTTGCCACCATGAAATATCCCGTTTCTTCTCAATCTTAAATATAACTCAATATATACCCAAATCGAAAACACTTTCCTCTTAAACTGGACACAATTGACTGGAAGAATTAGTTTTACCCTTAACTAACAACATCCAGCACTCCGTTGTACCATCTTCATTGTTCTTCATTACAAGCTACACAAACATTCTTAGAAATTACATCCACTCGCCCCTTAATGGGCCCCTAACCAATCTTGGACGTCGTCTCAAAATATTAGTCCTCCGGGATCAAATGTTTCCTACTTATTAACAAAAGTCCATAATCGAGTTTCGAACGAATAATTTCCATTTGAAAGTATGTATTATAAGAAAAACGACATCGAGTTGACGAGGATTGAGAAAAATATTAACGCGAAGATGAGCTGTCTTTTTTTAATGCCTTTCATCTGATTAAAAATGGGGCGCTCGCGAGCTGATCAAAAGAGTTAACTCACTTTGCTGATGAACCACTCTGAAAGAAGAACGGTAGCCCTGATGGCTCCTCCACTCCGGTACCAATTCTTCAGCGATCGCTGGTTAATTTTTGATTTTGTCTTTCCCACCTACTCAGAACTTGACAAGTGACTTCATCCCGTTTGCTACTCCAGGTACTTTCACCCTCTCCTAATTCACCTCTCCTGACCGTCTAGAGTCAGTCTTTCTCCATTTTCCCCTGTTTAAGTTTGAAGGATTTGCCATTCCTCTCCCAAACTCTGAGCACTACTCTAGCACTTATTTATTTATATGTTTATATTTTTCTATTTTAATTTTATCCACTCGTTCACAAGAAAAAGGTAATGAAATTACGTTACATTTAAATTTTCTTAAAATTTTTTTAAAATTTTTTCATGATGAATGACGAGCGGTTCACATTTCTTCGTTATTCTTCGATTTTTTTCTTTTAAGTTGCAATTTATTATTAAACAAAGAGAAAGCTTGAATAGTTCGTCATTTCTTTCATATAACAACGCTGAATTCGGACGGTCAACCTTTACGATTTGTTTTGGCGCTGGCACATCCACATTCGAAAAACCCGCCAAAGTTTACCCATAGAATTGTAAGTAAGATAAATTTGGTGAACGCGAGGGTAAAAATAGCAAATTCATTTCACTGAGTGAACGGTTTTCATCCTATCCTCAAAAAGAGCGGTTTTTTCCCATCTCTACATCTGACACTTTTTCCCCAGTGATGAAGGTATTCAACTTGATAGACCAGTCTCTTGAAATTAAGAACAGTGTAACATTCCAAACTTCCCTTTTGCTCTTATCCACGTACCCTTTCCACCGGGCCGAATCCCTCGAGGTAATATTGATATTGTTTTCGACAATGATTTTCGTGATCTAGCTAGGAACAACCGACAAGTGGAAAATTTATTCAGTCTCCTTTTACCTAACGTCCGTGGCAGCGTGTCAGAACGGATACCCCAGATGAAACGATTTTCGAACATGTTTGCGATTATTGTTTAATTTTTTTTTGACAAATCAAGATATGTCATACAACTATAAATAAATATATAAATCATATCAACATAATTTTTCTATGATAACCAACCTCCCCCAACCGTATGGAAAATGTGTGGAAGAGTAACTAGAAAAGTTTTCATGGGAAATGTACATACTGAATCTATTAAGCGGGGAACACACTTAACCGGTGCAACGCTATGCGACACTACCCGATGCTACCCGACGCCTTGCCACGTTTTGGTTGGGTGTGCACATTAATGCGACGTCAAGCGCACGCCACGTACAGTCACAAAGCGTATCACAATAATCAATATCACAATCGCAACGCCTGTTTTGTTCTTAATGCACTATTTTGAGCGTGTAATAAATTGTTAGTTAAATTCATTATATCAAAAAATGGTATTCCGGCATTTTGATCAATTCTCTACCAAACCATTAAAATTAATATCTTTCAATTAATTAAGGTTTTTAGTTGAGATAAAAAAGTCAGTGGCACGAACGGGATTCGAACCCACGATCTTCGGCTAGATACGCCGCTGCTCTACCACTTGAGCTATCGTGACCCCGATCCACTCGGACACCAACTTCCCATCTCAACCTGCCTTTCGAATTTTCCCTCCTTCTTGCCATTTTTCAAATGTCGTGTAATCTGTTCGATTCTCGGCGACAACTGAAATGGCCACGGAGAGTTTTAGTGAAGATATACTTCATTTTAACTTATTCAGTTCACTAGTTTTCATGGTCTGCTTGACCAGTTAATATCTTTCAATTAATTAAGGTTTTTAGTTGAGATAAAAAAGTCAATGTCACAAGCGCGGAGTCGAAGTCTCGATAGCTCAGGGGGTAGAGTAGCGGCGTATCTAGCCGAAGGTCGTGGGTTCGAATCCCGATCGTGACATTGACTTTTTATCTCAACTAAAAACCTTAATTAATTGAAAGATATTAATTGGCCAAGCGGACCACGAAAACTAGTGAATTAAAATTAATTTTTTTAATAAAAACTAATACTAAGATTGCATTACCCCCGTTCACATCTGCCCGATGCTATGCTATGCCACCCTACTCTACGCTATGCGATCCCCACTGTCCAGATTTTCGTCGGGTCGCATCGAGTACAGTCGAAGACAAAAGGACCGGACACTCATATTTTTATTCAAACTAGAGTTATTATTGTCGTTATATTAATTACAACAAACTTATTTTAATATAAACCAAATTAACCGAGATCAAAAATTCATTAGGTTTTATTAAAAATATTAATTTTAATGGTTTGGTAGAAAATTGATCAAAACACCGGAATACCTTTTTTGATATAATCAATTTAACTAACAATTTTTACACGGTTTTGCTCATAAAATCTAACTAACAATTTATTTTTCATGGTTTTGCTCTTAAAATTATACCATTTTCGTCGAGTAGCGTCAGAACAGGACGCTCATATTTTTTGTAGTTTATTTCATACTATGTATATGTAATATTGATGTTATATTAATTACAACATTCTTATTTTAATATAAACCATTAAACGAGATCAAAAATTTATGAGCTTTTATAAAAATTATTTAATTATGATGATTAGGAAGAAAATTGTTCAAAACACCGGAATAACTTTATTTAAAACAACTAAATTTAACTAACAATTTATTACATGGTTGTGCTCATAAAATTTAACTAACATTTATTGCTAGGTTTTGCTCAAAATAATTCATCAAGAACAAAAGAGGCGTTGCGATTGTGATACTGATTTGTGATACACGCTGTGTGACTGTACGTGGCGTGCGCTTGATGTCGCATAGATGTGCACACCCAACCAAAACGTGGCAAGGCGTCGGGTAAGTGTGTTCCCGGCTTAAGTGTTCCCTGCTTTAACCACGTACTCCGTACAGGGGGTAACAGCCTAGCGAAAAATTTATGTTAATCAAATTTATGATTTTCGTCTTGAGATCAGGTTAAAAGTTCAGCAGTTGAAATTAACTCAATCTTGCCAAGCTTTATTTAATGACCATCTAATTTTAAGATTTCATACGGATTTACGTTGTTATATTTGATGTTTGGGTTTGATACAAAATATATACGCCAAACTAAACAAAGAATACAAGTGCAATTATTATAATAATTTAGACAATGATGCTTTGACATGGCATCAACATGCCAAAACCTGTAAGTCTGATTTTACAATAAATGTTTGTTATAAAATTTGTTATACAGGGTTTCAACATACTAGTATCACGCCAGATTTTCTCAAAAATTACTCAACCTGGAGAAGTTTTTTTATTTGTATTTTTTTTAGCACAGACTCTGTCGGTCAGTGTAGTTTCACGTGTTTTGCCCTTCACGCAATGCCCATGCATACGCGTTGAACAACGTTGTAGCTGGTATTTCAGGTTGATCGCCGTTGACAAGGTCTTACATTGTCCTTTCTGTTCCTTTTAATGACGGTGAAAAGAGCATCTACATAAGCGATAAATTTGTATTATTTCCTTTCCATTGCGTCCTCGTCACCGAAGCCAGGCTAAGCGTTTTCTTCTACAGTTTCGACCTTATGTGACCTTTTGTCTGCGCGGTTTCTTCAGCCGTTTGCAATTGTTTTAGCTGCAGCAGATCTAGAAGAAGCATCGTACTGTGAAGCCATTTCGTCTGCCGTTCGAAATAAATCAAATTTCTCATTTTTTAATCAGTTAAAAAAAGTTGAGTTTGTTCTATGAGAAAGAGGATACTTTTCCGTTCTATCCTATAAATTCTACCTGTTGCAGAAAAGTAATATCCGCGATAGTAGGAAGATGTTTAAATAAATATAATTTATCTCTTAGGGATTTATTATTTACGCCACTTCAACATGATTTAAGAGTAAATCGAAATTCATTGAGAATAATTTTCATGTCAACACCACTACGACAAAACTGTTTTTCTTCTTTGTCACGAAATACATTGAAATTTCGATATTTCGTATCCTGATAAATCGTAGGAAAGTGTTGATCACTTGAAAAAATCTCGTTTAATCGCGTAAAACCGATGCATTGCACCGGTGCGGAACGATTTTTGTAAAAATATTCTAAAACAAAACTTCTTATAATTCGTATTTTAGCATTGAAATCCCGATTAATCGTATGAATAGAGTGGTAGGGGGGCGTCGATGGCCGCAACCTTTTAGGCGTTGACACGGCACTCATTACTGTAAGGTAAAGGTCCAGTGTTCGAATCCTGCGGCCCTGCATGGTTTTTTTTCCAAAAACACCAGCACCCTGAGGGTTGATCAACCTCTGTTGTTGCGAACCTTCGTAAAAAAAGAAGAAAAAAAAAGAGTGGTAGAGGTTTTCTTATAAGCATGTGCCGAGTTATATCTCACGGAGATCACGGGTCTATGTTGACCAGTGGTGGTTGTTTCCAGGATTTTGTTTGTTATGCCCGATGCCACTGACTCTGATAAACCACATTACTTACTTCAATGAATATTTCCCACAAAGCATGGATAAAGGTAACGGCAATAAAAAATGGATTTAGAACTTGTGGTTTCATAACGGAGAATATATCGGCCATGAAAGTAGAAAATGAAATTTAAACCCCCAACGGATCTCTTGTCATAAAATGAAGGGAATCTCGTCACTTTTCAGGACTGCGTTATTTTTGACTTTTTATGGATTGCTTAACGACGATGATAATTGACTCCAACCTTAAGTATACATTTTTTTTTTTACATATTATTAGTAAATAAACAAAATTAGGAAAAAAAGTTGTTTTGTAGCCACCCTTCCATTACTCTATTAACCCGAATTTCTTGCAATTGATAGATAATTTGATGGACTCGTTACAAACAATTTCAAAAGGTTTGGATGCAAACGGGGGAGTTCGGAGCCGAAGTTAAACGGAATTCTATTAGAAAGTGTCAGGGACTTAAATAATTAATAGCTTCCGGTGGGATGTTACGACAAAGGGCGGAGAGACGCCAATTTAATGCGAACGCTTCGATCGATACGAAAACGTTCAAATATATATTAAATCTATTAATCTAAGACAATCTACTCAATTTTGCGACAGGACTAGCGACCTCGTAAGCTGACTTTTCATAACCGAAAAAATGAGGAATTTGATTTATTACGAATGGCAGATGACGGCTCGAACGACACGGATGAGAAACAGACTATGGTGGGTGGAGAGTACGAGGAATATGATGATTTGGTGACACATGAATACGATATAAAATGATCATTGAGAACGGCGTGGCCTACCCTCCAACCAGGGCCCATCTATCAATAAGGACTTTAGCAGTGTCATGAAGAAAATGAAGAAGTGTGTGGTGATTAGTGACCGTTAATCGATATTTATTTAGAAATCATGAGATGCGGTCTGGTGTGATGTAGGTTTCAGAAAAACATTTTCTTTATCGTGCCAACGTTTCGATCTTTATTGAGATCATCTTCAGGGCCTGGGATTTACAAACATTGTTTACATATAACAATTACATTTTGGATGTGGAAAAGTGAATTTATACAATGCAAAATATTTTTTTTATATATTCAATCAAAGTATTTCTACTCACTCAAAGTGTTTGTCTTCTGTGTAATTGTGCCATTCTTGCGTGTCGTGTTAAGAGTGCCAGTGAGATTTTGCTGTTTTGTATTTATATACGTCGAAATTGTGTTGGTGTTTAAAACGGTGGGTAGCGAGTGTTGTAGGATTTTGCTTGGGTTTTTTGCAATCAAAGATATGTTGCTTTACTCTCTTGTCCAGATATTGGGATGTAAGAACGATGTGACAGTTTAAACAGTTGATCTTGTAGATTACGTCTGATTGTAAATCCCAGGCCCTGAAGATGATCTCAATAAAGATCGAAACGTTGGCACGATAAAAAAAAATGTTTTTCTGAAACCTACATCACACCAGACCGCATCTCACGATTTCTAAATAAACAATGACGAAGGTCTAAAGGATTTCCTAACCAGGCGGCCTCCGGTTTTAACCAAGGCTGTCTCGAACGTTTTGAAGGGGTAGAACACCAGAATTCTGATGAGACTGAAATGGCTTCACAGTACGATGCTTCTTCTAGATCTGATGCAGCTAACACAATTGCAAAAGGCTAAAGAAGCCTCGGTATCAAAAGGTCACATAAGGTCGAAACTCTAAAAGAAAACGCTAAAGCCAGAAACACACTTACCCGATGCTACGCCATGCGACGCTACCCGATGCTACCCGACGCAAATCCAAACTCCGATTTTCCATAAGGTTGCATTACCCCCGTGCACNACGAAATGTTGGTAACCATGTTGAAGAAATAATAGACCAATCCGAAATTAGATCACGATCTGCGAGCCGTGAAAACTCAAAAATGGAGTCAAATAGCCTATCATTGTCAGCTGTTAATAGTGATCTGGCAAATGTTAATAGAATAGCGGCTACCTCATCCTCCAATCATCCAACACATACTCCTAATTTTATATCACCAAATAAATTTGGAGTTCTCGCTGTAGATGACGACGATGAAATTCAAAACCAACCAAAACAAATAACACCAACTATGAATGCAAACCCACAAAATAACACCTCCAAACAGCCTCCCCCGATCTTCGTTCGAAACATAGTTAACTTTACCTTATTTTATAAAAGCATAAAAGAAGTTTTTGGGGAAAATTATTTCCAGTGTCAGGCAAGAACAGACTGCACCATTGAAGCACAAAAGTGCGACTTCCACACCTATCAATTAAAAGAGGAACGAGCATTTAGAGTTGTGTCAAGAAACCTTCATCCCTCCATCCCGCCAGACGAAATAGAAAAAGAAGTAGAAGAACTCGGTTTCAAAGTCCGAAATGTTACGAACATCCAATCTGCAGAAAAAATCAAACTGCCGCTTTTCTTTTTGGACCTCGAACCTTCACCAAATAATCAGGATATATTTATGATTACCCATCTCTACGGTTGTCGTATACGTGTAGAAGAACCGTTCAAAAATAAGAAAATCTCGCAACGTAAGCGCTGTCAAAATTACGGACACACCAGATCATATTGCAATCATGCACCACGGTGCGTGAAATGCGCAGGATATCATTGGAGCGAACATTGTACAAAATCAAAAGAAACTCAAGCTGTTTGTTCGCTTTGTAATGGTAATCATCCAGCCAACTACAGAGGATGCATCACACACAAAGATCTACAACGGCTAAGAAGACAGAATTCCTCCGAATCAAGACACCAGTCGAATACTCCTCCACCACCACCACAGCAAGTAAGATCTGACCACGCTCGTCGAACCAGCGTTAGCTACGCCCAAGCCGTCCAAGGACCATCTCAGTCACGACCACAGCCAAACCATACTCCTTCTTTCATCCCTCCTCCTTCCACTTTTTCAGACCTAACTTCAAACGAACTAGAAATACTTCTACAAGAAAAAAGAATAGACATAGTACTGGTTACGGAGACACACTTTACATCACGATCTAATTTTTACATTCGAAATTTCAGGACTTACAGGACTGACCATCCCATGGATATTGCTTGTGGAGGTACCGCTATCTTAATTCGCAACACATTAAACCATTATCTAATTCCTAGCCAATCTTCTGTATCTTTACAGTACACTGCCATCAAATTGTCCTCCAGACCCTTCAACTTTACTATAGCAGCTGTATATTGTCCACCAAATCATAACATTTCCCACCAACAGGTTATATCCTTTTTCCAGTGCATTGGCCCACGTTTCCTGTCCGGTGGTGATTATAATGCAAAGCATCCACAGTGGGGCTGCAGGGTAGCTAATCCACGAGGTCGTGTCTTACACAGTGTCCTCTCCGCCAAACGCCTCAACTTNTAGCGTCGCATGGCGTAGCATCGGGTGTGTTCGCGGCTTTAGCCTGCCTTCGGTGACGCGCGCGTTCATTGTTATAAAGAACTTGTCCATTTTTAACTTCTGTAATTAAATTCCAATCGTTTTAATCATCATATAACCAATTTGAAAAATGTTCGATGCTTATATGATTTCTTTATTTATAAACAACTTTTAGACAAAGGGAACCGCATAGTTACTTGTTAGCGTGTCTGACTCTGTAGATTCCGACCGTCTCCCCATGAAATTTTCTTATCACTCTCCTTTCCCCACGTAAAAATAAGTTCAAATCATCTCTGGGTAATATAGAATACATAGGGTATTAAAAAAATAAAGGTTTGATGATGGTATGTGTTGTATACCACATTAGAGACATAGTACTCACATTAATGGAAGATTTTTATGTATCGTTTGAGTTAAATGGTCTTAGTGAAAGGGTTATAAACTGGATCCTTCTAAATTCCATTGACATCTGATTAACCGGTTTATTCTGATTTTTTTGGTAATTTTGACATGGTGGTAGTCCGAGGAAGAACAAACACTATGCATTTTTGTAAAAAAAAAAAAAAATAGGTCATCTCGGGTCGGAATCAATAGGGTAAAAAAGAAAGAAAAAGAAATATGATAAATGATGCCTAGCTAAGGGTCTGTAACGGGCCAGGCCGACTGTGAGTGCGTACAATCATTTCGCAATTTACAAAATAAAGAAATAAGAAAGAAGGCGCAACCACCTTCGATCTCGCTGTAAGAGTCGAAAAGCCGACGGCACAACTAGTTAGAAAAGTGAGGAAATACAGTGGGGTGTTCAGTATCCACTGTCAACCAGTTGTTTTTAATTCTTCTACACGAGAACTCCAATCTCTTGGTAGTAGTAGTAAAACAGACAAACGATATTTCGCATATGTTAAATTTAACCCAGTGCGGACTTAATCATGGTGGGCGGTCATATAACATTCTCCAGGTTTAATACATAGTTCAGAGATATGTCCCTGATAGGCCATAAGATACAAGAGGGATACATAATTTACCTTCTACCTACCCGAAAACTACACCGGAGAGGGGCTCCTGTCACAGTTGAAGTTAATTTACAATGTTTAATTTTGAATAAACCGCTTGTTCTGTTTTACTATCAACTGTCCAAGAGGTCTCTTAACCTGTTTAATAATTAATAAATCTGCTTTGTGCTATTAAAAACAGTGAAATAAAATTTAACTTTCATTCATTGTACATTTTTGACAACATTCGTATTATTTTGAGAAACAAACGACAGTTTTGTGCAAAGGAAACCTGCTTTTGTTTACAACAAAAGCTTTGTTCTTCCTTGTTGTTAATTATTGGCAGGTAAGTACCGAAGTGTACTACCTCTGATCAATATTGGTGGAAAACAGCAAAAATTCAAACAATGATAAAACAAAGAAAAAGGCCAATTTACTCGTTTGACATCAAACAAGATCGTTGTCCAAAAAGAGAAAAAAATTACAGAAGAAGAGACAAAAACGCCATCAATTTCAAACAACACTGTAATGGTTTAAACAGTTGTTACATCCCCCTAATTATGTACACGAGTCATGACGTCGGAAACAATGACACTAATTGGGACAACATGTACTTCGGTCGAGACGCTTCCTGCTTTTATTCTTCAATTTCACCCCGGCCATCGGTTGAGTTTAAACAACCTCCCGTAAACTTATACGGAGTGAAACAGTTTAAAAAAAGTTTAAACTTTTTAGAAATTATTCAAAATAATAAAGCAGTAAAAGTACTTATATTATTTGTTGACCTGTTCTGAAATATGTTAATTTTCGTAGGCTATGTCTGATTTTGAAAAATGTTGGCTTATTAAAAGGTGAACAAAAGTGAATTAATTTTCTTTGAATGGAAAACTGAAGATTACATGATATTACAAGTCAACCAGTCACATGGAGTTAGGCGCTTGAGCAATAGTTTCTAACTAGGAATTGGCACACTTGGTTGACACTACAATTCAAGCACTAGGGACACTATCATTCATAGGTAACAAATAGATTTTTAAAAAAGTTATCTTGTTCAGATATTAAACCGCAGTGAAAGATTAGGTAAAGCGACAGGAGTGAAAACTTGAGCTCAAGAAATACGCTAGGTACAATAGAGACATTAGCGTCTGTCGCGCCAGACCAACTACTTGAGCAACCGTCTTAAGTTTAGAAATAATTATGATACTGCTACCATATATCCTTAAAAACTAATCAAAGTTGCACTAGCAATAGATGCCACAATGTGATCTCCAACCTATACTGGCTTGTGGTTGTACTCGACTAGATTCGGCAAATTTTATTGTTGCCCTTATTTGGCTCTGCGTATGTTTCTTGTGTGCCTCTCGTTTTCCTTCCATCAGTTTACCAGGTTTAGCCTCTGAGCCCAGTAAGTTTGATGCTGTTCCATTTCTTTTCAAGGAGGACACAAACTGGAACTAGCCAAGGTCAGCTCGTCCTTGGCCTATTTTACCTTTATCACAGCTCTTGCTTTTTACTTTGTCTGACGCCTGCGTATCCCACTGTTTTTTTTAGCCATTTTAGCCTTTTTTTAGTCATAGGGATTTTCTCTTAATTTTTTGACTATTGTGTCCGAGCTCTGCTAATGACTTTCGTTTCTTTGATAAAGACAATATTTAATAGAATATTTGTCATTCATGTGTGTCGTGTTGAGAGTGCCCACGGCACACAAGAATGATACATCTAAACGGAAAACAAGCACTTTGAGCCTTGAAGAAGACCTCAATAAAGATCAAAACGTTGGCACGATAAAGAAAATGTTTTTCTAAAACTTGTCACACCAAACCGCATCTCACGACCTCCAAATAATCATCAAATAACGGTCACTGAATACCACACACTAGGGATACTATTCGTCACAAGGGAGGAAATCGCAAGGTCGTTGGTTTCTTGGTGACCTCAGAGCATAGTCGGGAAAAGCTCGGGATGAAAAGTGCTGGACTAGAAAGTTGAGATCAACGTCTATGGAAACTATATAGAATCATAGCGGTTTCGAGGATAAATGGGATCTTAAGGTCTGTTTTGATAGTGTTGGGCACGAATTTTTGGCACTGGTTCGAAAGATTTTGGACTGGAATAACTGGATTCTTTGGGGTCCGGAACACTGAGTTGATGCCACAATGCAAACACTAGGGACACTATTCCTCATAAGGGAGGAAATCGCGAGGTAGGATGAAAAGTGTTGAACTAGGAGGTTGGGTTGAGCATCCATGATGTTTCTGTATCAACTTACAGCGATTTCGAGAACAAATAGGATCTCACGGTCAGTTTTAATAGTGTTGGACAAGAATTTCCTAGTTTGGACAATGGTTTTGGACTGGATTCTTTGTGGTCTGGAACACTTACTTGCTTTTCATTATTAGAAGTATCGACCACTTTTTACTTACGAACACTCTAGATCACGATATGGTCTTTAAGAAGAAGAAAGCAAATTTAGTTGCTAATGCCAGGCTTTCGACCTATTTTAAGGTCATCATCAGGGCAAAACCTTAGATATGTCTACAGATTGACATATTTACGTTTTTTTCACGCCACAATGGAAACACTCGAGACACGATTCCTCACACGGGAGGAAATCGCGAGGTGGGATGAAAAGTGTTGAACTAAGAGGTTGGGTTGAGCATCCATGATGTTTCTATATCAACTTATAGCGATTTCGAGGACAAATAGGATCTCACGGTCAGTTTTAATAGTGTTGGACAAGAATTTGCTAGTTTGGACTGAAATGGCTGGATTCTTTGGGGTCTAGAACACTTACATGCTTTTCAATATTAGAAGTATAGACCACTTTTTGCTTACGAACACTCAAGATCAAGATATGGTCTTGAAGAAGAAGAAAACAAATTTAGTTGCTAATGCCAGGCTTTCGACCTATTTTAAAGTCATCATCAGGACAAAGCCTTAGATATGTCTACAGATTGACATATTTAAGTTTTTTCACGCCACAATGCATACTCTCGGGACACGATTCCTCACACGGGAGGAAATCGCGAGGTGGGATGAAAAGTGTTGAACTAGGAGGTTGGGTTGAGCATCCATGATGTTTCTATATTGACTTAAATATTCTCTTTATCAAAGAAACGAAAATCATTTGCAGAGCTCGGACACAATAGTCAAAAAATTAAGAGAAAATCCCTATGACTAAAAAAAGGCTAAAATGGCTAAAAAAAACAGTGGGATACGCAGGC
>NW_019393057.1:0-6721 GCF_000648675.2 Cimex lectularius
AGGAAGGGGGAAGGAGTGGGGGTAAAGAGGGCGGGCCAAGGAGGAGTGGGGATGGAGTGGGGGAAGGGGAGGGGGTAAAGGGGGCGTGGCCTAATTGGTGGTGGGGTTTGGCGAGCTCTGATTGGTCTAAAAAAGTGTCCCAGCTCCCCCAATTTCCCTCTACTTACGTAAGGTTTTATTTGGGAGTGTTTGATGTTACATAGGCTTTAGGACTTGTTTGTTTAATAATATTTTATTTTGTTTAGTTAGTTTGGAGCCGCTTCCTATCAACCAGCATAGCTGCCTCAAGTTCAATCCTATTTATGTTCTTTTTTCTTCAAGTGCACTTTCCATCTTAGATTGGCATCTAAGGTCATTCCCAGATATATAGCAGTAGCGATGTATGGTATATGGTATCTAGTCTGAACACGATCCACTTTTATTATGTTTGATTTATGGTGATTGAGCGTGATTTTCCATTCTTTTCTCCATGTCGTTCTATTACAAGCCTTTTGAAAGATTTTGGGTGAATGGTCGATGGTCGGTCCTACTGATATCACCGCTCTGTTTTATTGCTTTAATTAGTAATCATTAATTGCCAGGTTTTGAAATTTGGCCAGAATCGTTTAATTTTTTAAGAAAGCACACGTATTAATATTTTTGTATTCGTTTTATACAATGAAGCGATTTTATGATCTGACTGTTAGGTTTCCACAACGAATTTTCATTTTATTCACTACGTGAACGTAACTGTTGATTTTTAATTGTTTAACACGTTTCTACTGGAAACCAATTAGTCCAGAGGGATTTAAAGAAAAATGGACAAATTCAGTCATCTAAAATAAAATCATCACGAAGGAATCCATGTCGGACCAGTCCAAAATCAGGTCTTTCTTTCCACTCTACTCTTTGTTAGTCTAAATTTTTTTGGTCCTTTTAAGGAGTATATCCGCTTCGTGGTCCATCAGGGTGTGATTTTTGCGAGCGGCTTTACCTTAGGAGTTCCCTTGAGTGTTTTGAAAGGAGCCGAATACCGATTTCACTAAATATAAATATATATAATTTTCCCTCTATTTTACTGTAATTAACTTATTTATTTATTTCAGCACAGAATTATTCATTTGCAAATGGAAATATAAAATCATTTCCGACATAGTTAAGTGTTTGATTTTAAACAATCTGCAATGCAATACAATTTACGATTTTAACCATAAATAATCAAAACTGAAATGCATAGAACAGTAGACAATCTTTAATTTAGTTTAAGTAAAAGAAGATTAGGTGGTAAGATGTATTTTTGAAAAATCTGATAACCAACGTTGGTCAAGAATCTAAATCTGAGATTTGTGTTTAGAGGAACTTTGCGCTCTGAGCCTTGTTCATAATAAAGACAATTCAAACGGAACTTTATCCTCAACGGCTCGAAAGACTATTTGGGATTTTGAAAAAATATATATTTGTCAAATGCAAATATTTAATTATTCAGAAATCGTGAGATGCGGTCTGGTGTGATGTAGGTGTCAGAGAAACATTTTCTTTATCGTACCAACGTTTCGATCTTTATTGAGATCATCTTCAGGGCCTGGGATTTACAAACAATGTTTACATTTAACAACCACATGTAGGATGTGGAAAAGGTGTGTTCATTGATTAACTGTCGCTAACCAACACACATTTCTACGCAAATATTTAAAAATATCTTGAACTGGACAACGCTGTTATATATAAATTCGTATGTAAATAGTCCAAATGTCACACCATCTGACATTTTTTACTCCGATTTTTTTTTAGATATACAATTTAGAGAACATTTTGTAACCGCTAACGTTTTATTTAGAGAAACTGAACTGTATATTTTCTTGAAATATCATGTAGATTTTTATTTTTAACCCATTTTTATCATATTTTTGTAATAGCTTTATTTATTTATTTTTTTTTTTTTTGCAGGAAGACCTGGAAAGGATGCATCGATGAAACCCGACGGCACGTTCGGCCGGTGCAGAAGCGAAGAAGGTATTCATGCAACCCCGTTGTAAATACAAGGTGTCGTTTTTAGATGGCCCGGCTGAATTTCTCTTGCACCAATGACGTTAACAAAACAAGAAAAATACGTGTTTAATATTTTATTAGTCTTATTTCAAATCTTAACTTTTTCGGAGAAAAATTATGCAGGGTAGCCTCTGGCCCGTTTTAACTTAAAAATTTGAAATATGTCCCTTTATAGGCTGACATATTATTTTAAAGGGTATTGTACGCTGAAAAAAATGGTGCAATCAGATTTTAAATTGGTCAAAAAATGACAAAGTTATGACAAAAACTTTGATATAAAACTAATAGTCATTTGGTTTGCTGTTTGATAATCACATTTCATGTTCCAAATGCCTGCCTTGCATAAAGATGTAAAGATTTGCTCTTTTTAACCACTCTTCACCGGTGCTGAGAGCGATAGCGTCAGTGGAGATGGATTGACAAGCATTTTCTGTGCTTTGCAGCAGTTCTTCAACTGATGCTACTGGGTGATGATTGCCCAGGATCGTTTTTGAAATTTTGAATTTGAACTGGGCCTGAAGTAGTTAGTACTCTGTATGATTTTTCTTCAAAGAAAGGTAAACATTTGAAGAAGAATTTGATTAAAAACTTTTTGTATAGCGTCATTGGTTCAAAAGAGTTCAGCCACGTTTTTCGGACCGAAAATGCAAATTTTATAAATGTATATTTTTTGAATTAGACTACTACCTTGTTTTTTTCCGCTAGAAGCACTGCTAAACCTACCTTTATTAAAAATATTTATACATTGAAAAGCGAGGAAAAGTGATGAAAAGCTTATTTTACCTCCGGAACTATCACTGCGAGCACACTACATCAATAAAATAAAAGACACCCATTCTTAGAAATGTGGATTGACCAAATATTTCCGGAAATACTCTATAAAACATCTTATAAAGTCTCAAACGGGTACAAAGGAGAAGAAGAATACAGCAGAAAATCAGAAAAATAATATTTTATACAGATTACTGCAAAACAAATGAAGGTACCGTAATAATGACCGTTATGTAATGCTTATTTAGAGACCATTAGATGCGGTTTGCAACAAACTGCACCTCACGATCTCTAAATATCTATTCACATATAAAATGTAGAAAAAAATGAAAGAAGGATCTTCTGTTAACTAACTACTTTTTTCATTTTGGCCATGCGGCTTGACGATGCAAAATGGTCATATATCTTAGAAAAGAAACTATATATTAAAAAATTTAATAATTTTTAATAAGAGTCTGCCTATTGGTTCCGAAACGCCAACTAAATGTTTAAAATAATGAACTAAATGACAAATAATGAATTTAGTACAAAAAACATGAAATTGTTTTTTTAAACGAAAACCAGACAGTTAAAAAAAGTTCATACAATTTCAGAATTTGACAGTTATATAGAATGTACTACGTATTACAACTATGATTTAGTCTGCTTTTGTAATGATAAGTTATATTTTAATTGACAAATCATCAGAGGTTGTTATGTTATCTTTTATATCAGGTAACATGCAGACTCCGGTTCATGTGAAATGAAGATTGTTTGTTGGATAATGGTTATACGCGTCTAGAACTGGATGGCAATTACTTTGGGGGGAAAATGTTCCTTACTAAATTGCTTCCACCTTAATAGAGTTTCAGAATTCTCAGATTAAGCAATCAATACAATCGAAACTCACTATGAAAGTTTGAATTCTGTGCCAATTGTGTTAATAGTCTTCAGAAAGAAACATCCGAATAAAACGCTCAAATAGAGGTATTATCAATCGCAAAGATTTTTAAACATTCTTCAATAATTACAAATTTTGATATTACATTTTATTAAAATAACGTACAGTATACAGAAATACAATCATTTTACTTGATATATCTTGAAAGTTTTTGTTTCTGGTTAAAACCAATTTCACCGTCGGCTAAACAATAAGCTCGACAATTTCAAGTTGGACTAGAACTAGTAAATTCAGATCCTGTTGTGATTTTTTCTTTATTTTTGCTTACGGCAGTTTTTACGGCATTTCACTCTTACAGCTCACTTTCTTTTTATTATTTCATTCAATTATTTATCTTTCATTAATTCACTTAATCTATTTTTTTTTTAATTTTACGAGGGTTCGCAACAGCAGAAGTCATATCAACCCTCGGGGTGCCGGTGTTTTTGAAAAAAAGCCTATTTGTAAGTATGTCGGGTTCGAATGCAGGGCCGCTGGATTCGAACCCGGGACCTTTACCTTACAGTGATGAGCGCCGTGTCAACGCCTAAACCGTTGCGGCCACCGACGCCCCTATTTAATCTATTATTTATATTTAATTGTTATGCATATATAAACAGAAATTATACATCCATTTTGCTATCACAACAGGTTCTCTTTTGCAGATCTTTAGCTGCTACATATTGTTGATGGACCATTGGCGGCGATTACAGAGATTTTTTTATAACACTGTTTGTTTAAGAATTCATGAATAAATCAAATAACAATTAATTTATTACATATTTAAAAAATAATATTTCATTTGTAAAATAATACACACACATATGTTCATAAATACATAAACATATTTTTACACACAGCCTCAAACCATATATAGCTACACGTGCCATACTGCCACAGTTTAATTACTTATATCACTGACATTTATACTACTTACTTTTTATAAATACTTGTAACAATAATTAAATATACTCGTAATATATACATGCTTTATTTTATACTAAAAACTAATCAAATACGCAATCAATTTATACAATAAATAAATAAATAAATAATTTAGCAATGAATATAAATAAATAATAATAAATAAATTATTTTTATAAAGCTCATTTACCAATTTAGTAACATTTCAAATTAATTTTCTTTAGGTGAAATTTTAAAGTACTTAATTATACCTCCATTCATTTAAATTTAGTAATCAATTTTCTGTTGTCATGTTAAAAACTTATTTTATAAATTTCACAGATTGCATGTACTTATGTTTGTTTTCTGTCGTTACTGACAGCATGCTATCATCGTGCATTTGTGTTCTCATTTCTAATTTCGCAATCCTTCATTATGTGTTCTACACTTTCTACTTCACCACATAGACACTTATTTGTACTTTTTATTTTGTAGTCGTGTAGATATTTGTTGGATTGTCCGTATCCAGGAAGGAACTGCGTGATTATCTAGTTCGGGTGGATAAACGGTTTATTTTTTATTCTTTTAATTATATTTGGGAAGAATTAATAAACAGTCCTACCTTTCAAGCTTGTATCCCACCTTGCTTGCCATTTTATCATTATTTCGTTTTCGATTTGTTTAAGTTGTTCAATGTAATCACTGCATCTAGTTTTTTTTAGTTTATATAGTTATATTCATTTTTGCAATTCCAGATCTATTGGGACTTGCCCCGTAATAACTTGCAAATCATCAGTTGACGTTGTTCGGTAACCTTTTGAAATCCATTTTAGGGCACTTCTTTGTATTGTCAATAGTTTGTTGACCTGGGTTTTAATTAATTTATCTGCCCATGCTGGTGCTGCTTAGCATATTATTGACAGGTTTAATACTTTGTATATTATTTCCGTGCATTCATATTTCATTCCCCAGGTTGCCTTAGCCAGGTTTGCCAGGCAGTTTTGTTTTTCCACCATTTTCATCCTTATGCTCTCTATGTGGCTACTTGGATTAAAATTGTTGCTTATTGTTACACCCAAGTATACTATATTTCTTTCTACCTTTATTTCTTTGCATTGAGTATTATTTTAGGGTAATTAGAACTCGCGACTTTTCCTTTCACAAATTGTACTTTGTTTTTTCCTCCGATTCTTGACGTTTTTGTGCCTGGCACCAAACATTAATAGTGTTTAATGCTTCCTCGCTTCTTTCTTTATTTCCCTGACACTATTATCTCCGACGACCAAGGCTAGGTCATCCATAAATGCTGTTGCCACATTTGTTTGGATTGCATAACACCCATTAGTTCATTGAAGGATATTATCCATATTATTAGATTATTAGAATACTCCTTATGTATTTCGTCTTCTGTAATTTCAGCAGTCACAAATCTTTCATTGAAATAATTTTTTATTAACTTAGAAGGTCACCATTTATTCCTTTATTATAGAGGTCAACAATTATTTTCGGCCATCATAAGCTGTCAAACGCTGCTTTTATGTCAATGTAGAAGGCAGCACATAGTTATCTCTTTTATGATCTACATCTTTTCTAAGGTTCAGTAATGTATCAGTGGTTGATTTGTTTTTCATGCTGACAAATTGTCTACCTACTAATGCTGTGCTAGATTTTATTCGTTCAGCTATGAGGTGTTCTAATAATTTGACGAATACTGGTATAAGGCTGATTCCTCTACATCAGGGGTGCTCAAACTTGAACTGCTGGCGATCTACCTCAATATTTTTAGACTACTTACGATCGACTCTGAGAGGCTGCAAGTGTGTGTGATGCAGGGTTGTCGTACATACACGATACACCCTACCTACCTAGGTAGGGTGTACCGTAGCATATATAGATATTAGCTTTCTGCACAATATAGGTACATTATTTTAGTCAAGGTTTGGGTTAGGTTTAGTTAGGTTCTTCTCTACAATATCAATGAAAAAACTCATAGTTATTCAAAATTGCGAGTTTATTGGTTGTTACAAAACAAAAGAGTTACATATGGTGTTAAACTTAACTAAGGAGTGGCTTTGGATGTTGAAGCGTGGCACTGCATGT